>NC_091992.1:124106037-124348472 GCF_044704955.1 Pristiophorus japonicus
CCCCAATCAATTTGCACCAGCGTAACTCACTTAGTTATGTTTTCTTGGGTTAGTTTTGTCATGTATGTACATTCTGTTTGTAGCCACCAGATGGTGTCATTGTTGGAGGCCACCTGGTGGCTACAAACACACACAGTGCTGCTCAGGTATAAAAGGCCAGCCATTTTGAGAGTCAGGCACTTTGGGCCTAAATAAAACAGAGCCAAGGTTGTACCTTGCTTAGTTAAACAGTGCTCAGTTTGAACCTTTATTGCATACATAATAAGTTTTTTTCCCCCAAAAGGGAGCGTGACCAGCCACCTGCGCCAGTTCTGCCCATTTAGGCAACTTTGGCCAGCTAATAGTTACTCCATTTCTACTTAGGCCAGCGTATGTGGCCACTTCAGAAAACCCTTGCGGAGAGATAAAGAAATCGGCCTGGGATAGGGGCGGGAAGCAGAGAGGACCTGGACCGAAACCAACCAAGCCTTACCCTTAGCAATGTTTGCAAACAAAAACTACTAACAATTCTATAAGAAATAAAAAATTGAAGTCCTACCTTCATCTTCAAACTGCAATTCACCTGTCTGCACTCGGCCCGGGAAAGCAGTGGGCTGGTGTGGGAGGCCACTCAGCCTGGGCTAGGGGCGGGAGCGAGTGAACTGGCCGGCATCGGGATTCAACAGAGAGGCTGGGTGCGGGTGGGGGGAGAGGGAGGGAGGAAGCTGGCAAGCATCGGGGGCCACCGAGAGGGACAGGCTGCAATTCGAGATAACAGCAGTAAACACAGTTGAATAAATCAACAGGGAATCTTGATTCAGTAAAAGTAAAACGGCTTTTCATTTCTGTTACAGAGCTATATCCGACCGCGAACATATGAGTTCCCTCCCCACCTCCCCGTAAATATCGGGGCCTTTATCTCACAATCACTGTATTTCAGACACTTCCCGTTTTGCAAGGTGTAGTTTATGAAAAGTGCATATTGACCAGAATTCTGAATTATTCGTGCTCTGAGAAATGAGTGAAAACAGAAAGTCTAGAATCTTCTGTTGGATTAGAAGTAACCCCTGAGTAAATTGATGAATAACAAGAAAACAAGATATTCTACCTCAAAAATTCGGTCGCGAAGACACAAGCAGCTCTTTAATGGCCGATTGCCGACTCGCAGACTGCACACGCGCGGACATCACTAATCACCATTGTGCATGTGCAGACATCCCGGCACATTTTCTAGCGTTGAATGACTGGCCACGCTACGCGACTGCAGTGAAGACGCCAGACAGCGGCCAAAGTTGCAACATTTTTTTCTGCCGCATCTCCAAATGTACATAAGCGGCGCAACTCCGGTAAGTGCACTGAAAAATGGGCTCGGCCAAAATTGAGCCCTGTGTCCCCTAGTTTTAGTTTCCTCTAGGAGTGGAAATATACTCTCTGCATCCACCTTGTCGACCCCCTCATTATCTTATATGTTTCAATGAGATCACCTCTCATTCTTCTGAACTCCAATGAGTATAGGCCCAACCTACTCAACCTATCTTCATAAGTCAACCCCCTCATCTCCGGAATCAACCTAGTGAACCTTCTCTGAACAGCCTCCAATGCAAGTATATCCTTCCTTAAATACGGAGACCAAACCTGTACGCAGTACTCCAGGTGTGGCCTCACCCAATGCCCTATACATTTGTAGCAGGACTTCCCTGCTTTTATACTCTATCCTCCTTGCAATAAAGGCCAACATTCCATTTGCCTTCCTGATTACTTGCTGTACCTGCATACTTTTTGTGTTTCATGCACGAGAACCTCCAGGTCTCTCTGTACTGCAGCATTTTGCAATTTTTCTCCATTTAAATTATAATTTGCTTTTCTATTATTTCTATCAAAGTGGATAACCTCACATTTTCCCACATTATACTCCATCTGCCAAGTTTTTGCCCACTCACTTAGCCTGTCTATATCCCTTTGCAGATTTTTTATGTCCTCCTCACAATTTGCTTTCCCACCCATCTTTGTATCATCAGCAAACTTGGCTACATTACACTCGGTCCCTTCATCCAAGTCATTAATATAGATTGTAAATAGTTGAGGCCCCAGCACTGATCCCTGCGGCACCCCACTAGTCACTGTTTGCCAACCGGAAAATAACCCATTTTTCCCGACTCTCTGTTTGCTGTTTGGTTAACCAATCTTTTATCCATGCTAATATATAACCCCCAACCCCTTGAGTTTTTATCTTGTGCAGTAACTGATATGTCCTTACTATACTGTATAAATGCACACAAAGCCCATACTTGAGAGAAGGTCACTCTGTGACCAGTTACCTTTATTACCAAAACCTCAAGTGATGAAGGTGGGTGGAGCTTCCTCTTTTATACCTGAAAGTTCAGGTTAGGAGTGTCTCCCACAAGTTCATCCCCTTATGGTCAATGTTCTCAAGGTGTACAACTTAGCTCAGCTTATACATGGGTTACAATGATAGTTGAATACATGACATCACCTCCTCCCCCCCCCCCCCCCCCCCCGCCCCACAAAGTCTTATTGGGATCACAGGTTAAGTCTCTCTGGTGGTTTACGCTCCCTTGTAGAGCGCCTGAGTTGGGGCTCCGGTTGTTGGGCGCTGGCCTGAGTGTCTGCTGTTTGCGGTGCCTCAGGCCTGTCCGGACTGTCCACAGTGACTGGGTTCTCCTCCACTTGGTTCCAGTGTTCAGTCACCTGTGGTGGAGTAAACTCTACGTCGTGTTCTTCCTCTGCTTCTTCTATGGGGTTGCTGAACCTCCTTTTTGTTTGATCCACGTGTTTGCGGCAGGTTTGTCCATTGGTAAGTTTAACTACCAAAACCCTATTCCACTCTTTGGCAATCACAGTGCCTGCAAGCCATTTGGGCCCTGCAGCGTAATTAAGGACAAAAAGAGGGTAATTGACATCAATACATCGCGCCCTCGCATTCCTGGTAGTCACATTGTGACTGACGCCTGCTCTCAACAATTTCTTTCATAGTAGGGTGTACAAGGGATAACCTGGTTTTGAGCGTCCTTTTCATTAGCAGCTCTGCGGGTGGAACCCCTGTGAGCGAGTGTGGTCGGGATCTATTGGCCAACAAGAGGCATGATAAGCGGCTTTGTAGGGAACCCCCTTGGATTCTGAGCATCCCCTGTTTGATTATCTGCACTGCTCATTCCGCCTGGCCGTTTGAGGCCGGCTTGAACGGTGCCGGTCTGACATGGTTGATTCCATTGCCTGCCATGAAGTCCTGGAATTCAGTGCTTGTGAAGCACAGGCCATTGTCGCTGACCAAGACATCCGGTAGACCATGGGCGGCGAACATTGCCCGTAGAGTTTCTACCGTGGCAGAGGATGTGCTTGAATTTAAAATGGCACACTCAATCCATTTGGAATAGGCATCTACTACAACCAAAAACATTTTTCCCATGAAAGGACCTGCGTAGTCCACATGGATACATGACCATGACTTGGCGGGCCAGGACCAGGGGCTACGGGGGAGTTCCCTGGGTGCGTTGCCCAGCTGAGCACATGTGTTGCACCTGCGAACACAAAGTTCCAGGTCTGCATCTATCCCTGGTCACCATCATGACAATGCCCAGGTGCTCATTGTGAAGCTCTCTGATAAACACCTCTCTGCCCCTCTGGGGCATGACTACTCTGTTTCCCCACAGTAGGCAATTGGCCTGAATACAGAGTTCATCCTTGCGCCTAAGAAACGGTTTAAATTCCTCAGGGCATGTCCCGTATGTGGCTGCCCAGTCCCCATCCAGGACACATTTCTTAACTAAAGACAGTAGCAGGTCTTTATTTGTCCAGACTTTAAAGTGAGCCTTCGCTTTCAAAAGGTTCAACAGCCATGACCATCTCAGCATCATGCTCAGTTGGCCCCTCAGTGGTGGCTAGTGGGAGCCTGCTGAGTGCATCGGCGCAGTTTTCAGTGCCCGTTCTGTGCCGAATTGTGTAGTCATAGGCGGCTAACGTAAGTGCCCAACTCTGTATGCGGGCCGTGCATTCGCATTTACGGCCTTGTTGTCGGCCAAAAGGGACGTTAGGGGTTTGTGATCTGTCTCCAGCTCAAATTTCCTGCCAAACAGGTACTGGTGCATTTTTTTTACTGCATATACACATGCTAGCGCTTCCTTTTCTACCATCCCGTAGCCCCTTTCTGCCTGGGAAAGACTTCTGGAGGCATAAGCAACCGGCTGTAACTGACCATTGACATTCACATGCCGCAACACAGACCCGACCCCATAGGACGACGCATTGCACGTTAGAACAAGTTTCTTACACGGGTCATTATAATGTTAACAGTTTGTTGGAGCATAACAAGTTGCGTGCTTATCAAAAGCCTTTCCATGGCTGTCCTCCCAGACCTAATCGCGACCTTTGCGTAGGAGCACGTGTAGCGGCTCTAACAGCGTGCTCAATTTGGGAAGAAAGTTACCAAAATAGTTCAGGAGCCCCAGGAACGAACGCAGCTCCGTTGTGTTACGGGGTCTGGGTGCTCTCTGGATCGCTTCCGTTTTGGACACAGTGGGTCTGATCCCATCTGCTGCTACCCTCCTCCCCAAGAATTCTACCTCTGGAGCTAAGAAGACGCACTTCGCCTTTTTCAGCCGCAGCTCTACCTGGCCCAGCTTGCGTAACAGCTCCTCCAGGTTGTGGAGGTGTTCTTCAGTATCGCGACCCGTGATGAGGACGTCGTCTTGAAAAACCACCGTCCTTGGAATCAACTTGAGGAGGCTTTCCATATTTCGCTGAAAGATCGCGGCGGTCGAACGAATCTCGAACGGACATCTGTTATACTCAAACAACCCCTTGTGGTCAGCTTCTTCGACTCACTCACCAGCTCCTGGGTCATGTAAGCTGAGGTCAGGTCCAATTTTGAAAAAAGTTTGCCACCGGATAGCGTCACAAAGAGGTCCTCCGCTCTCGGTAGTGGGTACTGGTCTTGGAGTGACACCCGATTGATGGTGGCCTTGTAATCGCCACATATCCTGACCGACCCATCCGCCTTGAGCACCGGCACGATCGGGCTCGCCCAGTCACTGAATTCGACTGGCGAGATGATGCCTTCCCTCAGCAGATGGTCCGATTCGCATTCTATCTTTTCCCGCATCACGTACGGCACCGCTCTGGCCTTGTGGTGTACTGGCCTGGCGTCCGGGTTCATGTGAATCACTACCTTGGCCCCCATGAAAGTGTCGATGCCGGGTTGAAATAATGAGTCAAATTTGTCCAGGACCTGTAAGCATGATACTCGCTCCACAGAAGAAATTGCTTTGACATCGCCTCATTTCCAGTTCGTGACAGCAAGCCAACTCCTCCCCAGTAGTGCAGGACTGTCCCCCGGGACAATCCAGAGTGGCAACCTGTTCTCCGAATCATTGTGGGTCATGACTACCGTGGCGCTACCTAGCACCGGAATGATCTCCTTTGTATATGTCCGTAGCTGTGCATCAATCGGCAAAAATTTGGCCTCCTGGCCTTGGACACCCACAACCTTTCGAACTGTTTGATACTCATCAGGGACTGGCTGGCCCCCATGTCTAGCTCCATTAATACTGGATGCCGTTGAGGAGCACTTTCATCATTATCGGTCGCGTCCTGGTATATGAACTGTATATGTGCTCCACATGAACTCGCTGAACTTCAGCTTCCAGCGATTTCCCCCAGTATTCATTTGGCCTCGTAGGGCTTACGTTGGGCCCGTCCTCCTCGTACATCAACCTGGCTACAGGCTTCCTGCACATATGCGCCAAGTGACTGCTAACATTGCAGTTTCTGCAAGTATATTGCTGAAACCTGCAAGCTCTGGCTGGGTGTTTGCCTCCACACCTCCAGCATGAGCTGGAGATCCCATTGTTGGAAACAAAAGGTCCATTACCAGTCGATCGTCTCTGACTATCTCTGTAACTGTCCTTAAGCGCACCATTAACAGGTGTTGATGACCCCATTACTGGCCGCATTGTCCATTGCGATGGCATGAATCACCGTTCAGCTAGCCATTGTCTCTGTTGAATTCCCCCTTTGGGTTCGACGACATGCTGGGGCATGTCCGATTGCCCTTGTCTGTCTAGAGAACTGTGTGCCACGTTAACAATGTTGACTCCCTGGTCGTTTGCCGCATTTGAGCCAAGATTTTTGTCATACATCATTCTGGTCTCTTCCTCCCCTGAGATAAATGTCTGGGCTATCAGAGCTGCCGCTTCCAAGGTCAAGTCTTTGTTCTCAATCAGTTTCCTGAAAACCCCAGCGTGCCCGATGCCCTCAATAAAAAAAGTCTCGCAGCACCTCCGCTCTGCATGCAACTGGGAACTTACATAGGCTCGCCAGTCGCCGGAGGTCTGCCATGAAGTCAGGAACGATTTGCCCTTCTCGCCGCCGTTGTGTGTAAAACCGGTGTCTCGCCATGTGCATGCTGCTCGCCGGTTTAAGGTGTTCTCCGATCAACTTACTGAGCTCTTCGAACGTCTTGTCCGCCAGCTTCTCTGGCTCTTCATCAGGGAGTACGTTCTGGATCCACAAACCGTCAGGAGATGAGCCCTGCGTTTGTCGGCTGAATCCTGTCCCAACCATTCCTTAGTGACAAAATTTTGCTGTAGTCCCTTAATAAAATCAGCCAATCATTACCAACACAGTACCTCTCTTCTGTGCTGCTAGTGGCCATGCTCGCATGGTTTAAATCCCAGTTTCTCGTCGCCAATGATATGTCCTTACTATACAGTATAAATGCACACGAGTCCCATACTTGAGAGAAGGTCACTCTGTGACCAGTTACCTTTATTATCAAGACCTCAAGTGATGAATGTGGGTGGAGCTTCCCCTTTTATACCTGAAAGTCCAGGTTAGGAGTCTTTCCCACAAGTTCACCCCCTTGTGGTCAATGTTCTCAAGGTGTACAACCTAGGTCAGTTTATACATGGATTACAATGACAGTTGAATACATGACAGTAACCTTTTATGTGGCACCTTTTCGAATGCCTTCTGGAAATCCAAATACACCAAATATGAGTGTGTGTGTGAGAATGCGCATGTGTGTGAGTATGTGTGTGATTGTGAGAGAATGTGTGTGCGCGAGTGTGAGTGAATGTGTGAGTGAGAGATACGAGGGGCTGCCTAAGAGAGAGTGTGTGTGTGTGTGAGAGAGAGAATGTGAGAATGTGAGTGAGAGAGTGTGAGTGTGTGTGTGTTGTAATTCTCCGAAAGGTCCACACAGCGATTTAAAAAGGAGTCCTGGGGTGGAACCCAGTGCTGCGGAGGTACTACAGTATTGAATAAAATCTGAAGTAATGACTGTCCTGGATAACAGCTCTCACTGGGCCAGTGCGAAATTCGCAGGCTGGTGCAGGAGGAGTGAACCTGCTGTTTGCAAAGCCTCTCCGGAGACTGCGCCGTGATGCCGGGTCTATATCATTTGTGACAGGTTATTTCCCGCCCCCTCCCCCACACTTTCTGTAAATCAGCGAGAGATTGATCCGGGAAGTATTGGGCTGGGGCTGGCAACACAGCCTTGGTTTTAATCTTGTTGCCATCACGGCTGTATTTTGTGGTGTCTTCCCCCAGCTGTGTTGTACACGGTGTCAGAGAGCTGCCTTGACTCAGGGGGCTCTTTACGTCACGTAGCTTTTCAGGATTAATTTATGAGGCTTCCTGATGAGCAGCAGCTAGTTTAATAAAAAAAACCACCCTGGTGAATAATCCATGCTTCCCTTTAACCCCCTCGGCGCTTCTGTTTGAATCCATGGGCTGTGGCTCTCCTCGTTTATTTCAATTAAAAACCTGCACTGAATAGCACCTGATTTATTTATCTTTGCTTTTCTTAAAACTCTCGGCACAAAAAGCTCCAAAATGCGCTGTGCCAGCAGGTAGGGCGATGCCCGCTGTGCCTCTCCATGCCAACGTTCCGTCGGGGGGGCTCCTGTTTAATAATAAACTTCGCGGCTCCGTCAAATGCCAAGCAGGTGCCTGGGGGCCTCCCCCTGCAGGCAGATGAAGGGGGAAGTCGGAGGGTGGTCTCCCCGGGGGGGTGGGGGGGGGCAGGAGTGTGGCTGCTGGCAGCGGCGTGCCCGTCGGCAAATGCCTACGCGCAGATCCGCCGGCTGGCCCGCTCTCTCATGGCAGGCTGGTGCGTGGCTCAAGGTGCCCGCTGGCTTCCTGCCAGTGGCAGATTGACTGTGGGGCGGATGGGGCTGCAGCCTCAGGCCTACCGAAGAACATAGGCCCACCAAATAAATGTAGGAAAAATAAATAAGGTCTCCCAAATAGGCTGAATAGAATAGACAATAAGAGAGGAAAAACAAGACCGAGGAAAATAGATTCATTTGTTTATCATTATCATCATAGGCGGTCCCTCGAAGCGAGGATGACTTGCTGCCACAACTCTTTTTGGGGACACAAAATAAACATTAAATCAAGTGCCCCCCGATCTGAGGGAGACTTGCTTCCACATCAAAAAAGGGGTGAGTTCACAGGTGTTTCATTGAGGGACCTGATATTCCAGGTCCCGAACTACATCTTGAAGGTGGAAGATGCCTGTGCGTGGATTTTCTTAACGTGTGGTGACCATTGCACACCAGCCACCACACGGGCTTGACAGAGCTAAGTCTTGGTCCAGTGGCAAGGGTTAACCAAGACGACTGGAGACCTGCTCTGCTGCACGGACCTAGTGCGCGCACATATCGCAGTGTGGGCTGGGCCCGTGCTGCCCCTGGGCCCACGCCTCTTCTGGGCCCTGTAACCTCATTTGCCGCACTTCCGCCACGATCTCTCGCCGCTCCTCCACTGTACCTGGGCCCCGCTGATGTTCCATTCCATGCTCTAACCGGTGACCTGGGCTTTGATGACGTAGCGACGTAGCCCAGTCGCCCACCTCAAAGTCGTCGCACACTTGGGGTGCCGGGCCCCTGCAACATCGTGGGCCACCCCAACCTCCGAGGCGACACCACCACAGGTCGGGAGTATCAAAACTTGTTTATACCTATACATCATCATCCTCATCATCATTGTAAAGTCCTTACACAATACCACGAATCCACACGAGGCACATTCTATGGACAAGGTCGCTCCATGATCTGAACCTTTATTCACAGGAACAAGAAGTGATGACCCTGCATGGGAGCTCCCTTTATATACCTGGGTGACCAGGTGAGGAGTGTCTCCCACAAGTTCACCCCCTGTGATCAAGGTGTGCATTTCTTACATATGTACATTTTTGCAGTGTTGTTACATAAAGGTTACATACATGACATCACCTCCCCCTCAACATCTTACTGGGATCATAGGTTGAGTCTCTCGGGTGGTCTGCGCTCTCTCGTGGAGCGCCGCAGTTGAGGCTCTGGTTGTTGAGCCTTGGTATGCGTGTCTGTCCCCTGTGGTGATTTCCGGCCTGTCCGGGCTGACCGCAGGGACTGTGCATGCTGCTGAATGTTCTTGTTGCTCGTTCGCTGGAGGTGGTGTGAGCACCATCTCATGATCTTCCTCAGGTTCCTCAGTGTCCATGCTGAACCTTTTTTTTACTTGGTCCAGATGCTTGCGGCATATCTGTCCATTGTTAAGTTTAACCACTATGATCCTATTCCCCTCTTTGTCTATTACAGTACCCTCAAGCCATTTGTGCCCCAAAGCATGATTGAGAACAAATACGGGGTCATCAATTTCTATACATCTCCCCCTTGAATTTCGGTCATGCTACTCGTTTTGGGACTGGCGCTTGCCAGTCGGACAGGACTGGATGAATGAGGGACAGCCGAGTTTTGACTGTTCGTTTCATGAGTAGCTCCGTGGGCGGGACTCCCGTGAGCGAGTGCGGGCGGGACTCCCGTGAGCGAGTGCAGTCGGGACCTATAAGCCAGCAGGAGGCGCGATAGGCGGCATTGAAGGGAGGGTCCTTGAATCCAGAGCATGCCTTGCTTTATGATTTGGACCGCTCGTTCCACCTGACCATTGGAGGCCGGCTTGAACGGTGCTGTCCTGACATGGTTAATGCCATTACCCAACATGAACTCCCGGAATTCGTAGCTTGTGAAACATGGGCCATTATCGCTAACAAGGATGTCCGGCAAGGCGTGGATCGCAAAGACCATGCGCAGACTCTCCACAGTGGTGGATGTCGTGCACGAATTCAAAATGATGCACTCGATCCATTTCGAGTACGCATCAACCACAATGAGAAACATTTTTCCCATGAACGGGCCCACGTAGTCTACATGAATACGTGACCATGGCCCAGTGGGCCAGGGCCACGGGCTGAGCTGGGCCTCCCTGGGGGCATTACCTAGCTGGGCACACATCGTGCACCTGCGAACACAGTGTTCCAGGTCTGAATCAATTCCCGGCCACCACACACGTGATCGGGCAATGGCCTTCATCAGCACGATGCCTGGGTGCTCGCTGTGGAGTTCCCTGATGAATGCTTTCCTGCCCCTCTGGGGCATGACTACCCGGTTGCCCCATAGTAGGCAGTCGGCTTGGATGGAGAGCTCATCCATCCGTCTAGAAAACGGCCTGACCTCAGGGCATGCTCCGTGTGCGGGCGCCCAATCCCCAGTCAGGACACATTTCTTAATCAAGGATAGGAGGGGATCTCTGTTGGTCCAGATTTTGATCTGATGGGCTGTGATGGGGGAGTCTGCGCTGTCAAAGTCATCGACAGCCATGACCATCTCAGCACTTTGGTGCCGGATGGTGTAGTCTTACACAGCGAGCGTGAGAGCCCATCGCTGTATGCGAGCTGAAGCATTGGCATTGACAGCCTTGCTGTCTGACAGCAGGGATGTTAACGGCTTGTGGTCCATTTCTAATTCGAACCTCCCGCCAAAAAGGTACTGATGCATCTTTTTCACCCCATATACACATGCGAGTGCTTCCTTCTCAACCATCCCATAACCCCGCTCAGCTTGAGAGAGCGACCTGGAGGCATAAGCCCCAGGTTGTAGTTGGCCCTCAGCGTTACCCTGCTGCAACACGCACCCAACCCCATAGGACGATGCATCACATGTCAGAATCAATTTCTTACGGGGGTCCTGACAGTCCCCCCAAAACCAATGTGCTTAAGTTCGGCAGAAAGTTCCCGAAATAGTTCAAGAGTCCCAGAAATCCCGGGCCTGGGCACTCGTCGAATCGCTTCTGTTTTGGATTTGGTAGGCCGAATCCCATCTGCAACAACCCTCCTGCCCAGAAACTCGACCTTGGGAGCCAAAAACACACACTTAGACTTCTTGAGTCGCAGGCCTACCCGGTCCAATCAGCGTAGTACCTCCTCCAGGTTGTGGAGGTGTTCCTCGGTATCCCGACCGGTGATGAGGATATCGTCGTGGAATATGATCGTTCCCGGAATGGATTTGAGCAGGCTTTCCATGTTTCTTTGAAAAATCGCGGCCGCTGCTCGAATGCCAAACGGACACCTGTTGTAAACAAACAGTCCCTTGTGCGTGGTGATGGTGGTCAGTAGTTTAGATTCGTCGGCCAGTTCCTGGGTCATGTAGGCTGAAGTGAGGTCCAACTTGGTGAACAGCTTGCCGCCTGCCAGAGTGGCAAAAAGGTCCTCCGCTCTTGGGAGCGGGTATTGGTCTTGTAGGGACACCCGGTTGATAGTGGCCTTGTAGTCGTCACAGATCCTGACCGAGCCATCCGCTTTTAGGACGGGAACAATGGGGCTCGCCCAGTCGCTGAATTCAATGGGCGAGATGATGCCCTCTCTCAGCAACCGGTCCAACTCGCTCTCAATTTTCTCCCGCATCACATATGGCACAGCTCTGGCTTTGTGGTGCACTGGTCTGGCGTCCGGGGTGATGCGTATCTCTACTTTGGTACCTTTGAACGTCCCGACGCCAGGTTGAAATAGTGACTCAAATTGCTGTAGGACCTGTGAGCATGAACTTCGCTCCACAGATGACATGACGTGCACATCCCCCCATTTCCAGTTCATCTCAGCTAACCAGCTCCTCCCCAACAGTGCGGGACCATTGCCCGGGACAATCCAGAGCGGCAGCCGGTTCACCGATCCACTGTGTGTGACAGCCAACATTGCACTGCCTAGTACTGGAATGATTTCTTTGGTGTACGTCAGTAATTGCGTCTCAATGCGTTCTTGTTTGGGTCTGCTGGCTTTGAGTGGCCACAGCTTTTTGAATTGTTGAACACTCATGAGTAACTGGCTGGCCCCCGTGTCCAGCTCCATGTGTACAGGGATGCCATTTAATAGGACTTTCATCATCATAGGTGGTGTTTTGGTATATGAGCTATGAATGTTTGCCACATGAACCCGCTGAACTTCAGCGTCCATTGATTTGCCCAAGCGTCATCCTGCCTCGCAGACCCCTCATCTGGTTCATCCGCCTCGTATATTAGCCTGGTTACAGGCTTTCTTCACATTCTGGCTAAATGGCCACTGAGGTTACAATTTCTGCAGACGTACTGTTGAAACCTGCAAGTCCTGGCAGCATGTCTGCCCCCACACCTCCAGCATGAACTGAGATTCCCATTGTTGTGAACAAAAGAGCTGTTACAAGGCATTCCTCGCTGATTGTCCCTTTTGCTGCTCTTGAGCACCCTGTTAGTGGGTGTCAATGGCCCCATCCCGGGCCGCATTGTCCACTGAGGGGGGGCCGTAAATGTCCGTTCAGCCTGCCATTGTCTCTGTTGGAGACTTGCTCTTGGGGCTATTGCTGCCTGGGGTGTGTCGAACTGCCCTTGCCTGCCTGCGGGGCTCTGTGTCGCATTTATGATATTGACTCCCTGATCCATCGCCAGGGAGGCAGAATTGCGCACATATATTATCTTGGTTTCCTCCTCCCCCGCCATAAAAGTCTGAGCCATCAACGCCGCCGCTTCTAAGGTCAAGTCCTTGGTCTCAATTAGCTTTCTGAAAATCCCAGCATGACCGATACCCTCAATAAAGAAATCCCTTAGCATCTCCCCCCTGCAGGCGTCTGTGAACTTACAGAGGCTGGCCAAGCGCCAGAGGTTTGCAACGAAATCCGGTATGCTCTGTCCTTCCCGACGTCGGTGTGTATTGAATCTGCATCGGGCCATGTGTACGCTGCTCGCTGGTTTGAGGTGCTCACCGATTAGTTTGCTGAGCTCTTCGAAGGTTTTGTTCGCCGGCTTCTCGGGTGCTAGCAGGTCTTTCATGAGCGCGTAAGTCTTCGGTCCACAGCTGGTCAGCAGATGAGCCCTTCGCTTGTCGGCCGCTGCGTCTCCCAGCCAGTCCTTCGTGACAAAACTCTGCTGGAGCCTCTCAATGAAATCGTCCCAGTCCTCACCAACACAGTACCGTTCATCTGTGCTGCTGGTGGCCATTCTCGTGGGTCGTTGATTCCCGCTTCTCGTCGCCAATGTAAAGTCCTTACACAATACCACAAATCCACACGAGGCACATTCTATGGACAAGGTCACTCCATGACCTGAACCTTTATTCACAGGACCAAGAAGTGATGACCCTGCATGGGACCTCCCTTGATATACCTGGGTGACCAGGTGAGGAGTATCTCCCACAAGTTCACCCCCTGTGGTCAAGGTGTGCATTTCTTACGTATGTACAGTATTGCAGTGTTGTTACATAAAGGTTATATACATGACAATCATCATTGGCAGTCCCTCGGAATCGAGGAAGACTTGCTTCCGCTCTTAACATGAGTTCTGAGGTGGCTGTACAGTCCAATATGAGAACCACAGTCTCTATCACAGGTGGCACAAATAGTCGTTGAGGGAAAGAGTGGGTGGGTGGGATGGTTACGAAGCCAGGTCGCTGATTGTAGTGCGGGCAGTCATAGCAGGAGGGGCAAAGGAGCGGCAAGAGTCTGTAGAAGGGAGTGGCCGGGGCCCAGGAGAGGCGTGAATCTGGGGCCCAGAAGAGGCAAGGGTCCAGGGGCAGCACGGGCCAGCCCACACTGCGATATGTTTGTGCGCTCGGTCTGTGCAGCAGAGCTGGTCTCCAGTTAGTCTTGGGTAATCCTTGCCACTGGACCAAGACCTAGCTCTGTCAAGCCCGTGTGGTGGCTGGTGTGCAACGGCCACCACACGTTAAAAAAATCCACGCACAGGCATCTTCCACCCTTCACGATGTAGTTTGGGACCTGGAATGTCAGGTCCTTCATTGAAACATCTGTGAACTCATCCATTTTTGGTGTGGAAGCAAGTTATCTTCGCTTCAAGGGACTGCCTACGATGATGATGATGATGGGTGGGACAGGTTTGCCGCACGCTCCTTCCGCTGCCTGCGCTTGATTTCTGCACGCTCTCGGCGATGAGACTCTAGGTGCTCAGCGCCCTCTCGGATGCACTCCCTCCACTTAGGGTGGTCTTTGGCCAGGGACTCCCAGGTGTCAGTGGGGATGTTGCACTTTATCAGGGAGGTTTTGAGGGTGTCCTTGTAACGTTTCCGCTGCCCACCTATGGCTCGTTTGCCATGAAGGCGTTCCGAGCAGAGCGCTCGCTTTGGGAGTCTCGTGTCTGGCATGAGAACAATGTGGCCTGCCCAGCGGAGTTGATCAGGTGTGGTCAGTGCTTCAATGCTGGGGATGTTGGCCTGGTCGAGGACGCTAACGTTGGTGCGTCTGTCCTCCCAGGGGATTTGTAGGATCTTACGGAAACATCGTTGGTGGTATTTCTCCAGTGACTTGAGCTGTCTACTGTACATGGTCCATATCTATACACAAAAGTACCGATATACACTAATGTACCGATATACAGAACAGAATATGCACTAGCCTGTTATTTCACATGTTATTGAGAGAAATTAGCATATATGTATAGAAATCTAGTATTGCAATGTTACCAGAAGCAGAATATATACCTACTTGATACAGAATATATGCTTTCATTGTTGAATATACTGGCCTATGTTTTCATACAGAATCAGAATCCTGTACATCATGTAATGAACATGAACAAACATAACTATCGGCCCATTGGGATCAGTCTGCCCCAGGCCCATCAGGCCCTTAACCCGGCCCTGCCTCCTGCGTGTCCTTTCTCCAGCAGCATTGCTGATAGAGGAGCTCAGCGGCTGACACCCATGTGCCGGGCACCTGTTCCCAGCAGTACACGGGACTGCCCTCACCTGGTTCAGCAACGCCGCCCCACCCCCTTGCTCACTGGCATCGCAGGCATGCCCACCACCAGGGGCGGGGAAGAAAACCGGAAATTGCCGACACCGCACTCTAGACCGACAGGTTTTAATTTATTTTCTGTATGGAGGAGGCCCTGCAATTACTGAGGCATTTCCAGGGACCTCCCCCCCCCCCTCCACCCCTCATCTCTAGGGCCGCCCCCTCCCCTCATCACCAGGGAGACCCTCTCCTCATTTCTAGGGACCCCACCCTTCATTTCCACGCCCCCGCCCCCCTCATTTCCAGGGACACCCGCCCCTCATTTCCCCCTCCCCTCATTTCCAGCTGACATGACGGGGACCCGAAGGAGAACGGCTCCAACATTGCCGAAAATGTTTTTATGTAACAATGTAATAGAAATAACACAGCGATAAATCAACAAGAAAGCTGATGATGGATGGGCAAAAGCCTGTGATCCAGGCAGGTGCTGAGGGACAGCGGTGTGGTGCTGTTTGAATTGCTGTCTTTCAGTTGAGTCGTTGGAGCTGAGGCCCCAGCTGTTTGCTGTCGCGGTTCAGGTGCACGCTAAAGATCCCACAGTTCACCTGCTTTACAAAGCAACATTCCTCCCATGACCAGCACCACCACGTTAATTCGACATTCATCTCATTGCTGTTTGTGGGATCTTGCTGTGTGTCAAAAATCTGCCGCCTTTGCCTACGTAACAACTGCCATTGTGCTTCAAAGTAATTCATTGGATGTTTTAAGAGATTAAGGCGCGACGTAAATGCAAATCTTACTTCTTCCATAAAGAAATCTTACCCAGGTTCTTAAACCGATTATCAGTTCCTCATTGTGACTACACTCCAAAAGTACTTCATTGGCTGTAAAGCGCTTTGAGACATCCGGTGGTCGTGTAAGGCGCTATATAAATGCAAGCCTTTCTTTAGTATTTAACATATTTGAGAACTTGGTTCCTTTCCCCTCTTTGCTTAGCTCTTATAAAGGGTGCAATCACCTACCTTCCCTTTCCAGGTCTAATGATGGGTCCCTACCCAAAACTATTTTCTTTTATATTTATTTCTGGGACGTGGGTGTCGCTGGCAAGGCCAGCATTTATTGCCCATCCCTAATTACCCTTTGAGAAGGTGGTGGTGAGCCGCCTTCTTGAACCGCTGCAGTCCGCGCGGTGAAGATACTCCCACTGTGCTATTAACGAGGGAGTTTGCACATCGTACACACCTGGAGAGACTGCAATTTCAGGGCCAAAATTTCAGGACTGTTCACCACTTTATCTGAGATTTTTAAAAAAACTTTTAATGCTAAATTTAGAAATGTAAATGACCGACTACCACAGATTGACTTAGACAGTGGCCTTCCCCTCTGGGGCCTGGGTTTTAATCAGCCCAAGCTAGTGGTGTGAAGGTTTACAGCTGTTGGGGTTCAACATGGAATGAATTGGTCAGCCTCAAACTAGTGTTCAGTGGCCGTCGATGTACACGAGAGACTGTCCCCCAGTTTCTTTTCTTAGGCAGTCCCTCATATTGAGGATGATTTGCTTCCACACCAAAAAAGGATGAGTTCACAGGTGGTTCAATGAAGAACCTAATATTTCAGATCCCGAACTACATGTTGAAGGGTGGAAGATGCCTGTGCGTGGATTTTTTTAATGTGGGGTGGCCGTTGCACACCAGCCACCACACGGGCTTGACAGAGCTAGGTCTTGGTTCAGTGGCAAGGATTAACCAGGACGACTGGAGACCAGCTCTGCTGCACGGACCTAGTGCGCGCACATATCGCAGTGTGGGCTGGTCCATGCTGCCCCCTGGGCCCTTGCCTCAGCTGGGATCCGAACTCGCGCCTCTCCTGGGCCCCTGACCTCGCCGCTCCTGCTGAACCTGCCCACGCTCCAATCAGCGACCTGGGTTATGGCGACGTCCAATCCAGTCGCCCTCCTCCAAGAGGTCGCTCTCCAGCACGTGCTGCTCCATTCTGGCCGCCAGAATCATTGGAGATGGCAATGTGGAGGTTGGCTTTAAGGTGCACTGGCGGGGCCCGGACAGAAGGAGCTATACTCTGCATCCGACGGAGGCTCCTTGATGCTGACACTGGGTTCCCAACGTGGGAAGTGTTCCAGTCACCTGTGCCTGTGTACCTCACGGCGGGAAAAGAGTTTTTTTTTAAAAAGGTTCTTACTGTGCGGCCAATGTTTGTTGAAGAATTAACTGTCAACATGGCAGACACTGAAACATTACCTTCATGGCCACCCAAACCAACACTCCCCGTTCTTCAAAGCATTGCCAAAATCTTAGCAGAGCATGTTGAGGTAGGTCAAGGTAATAACCGCACCCTGGACTGTAACAACTTGCAGTTATGTCGCACCTTTTGCATAATAAAACCACCCTCGGCGCTTCACAGGAGCATAATTATACAAAGACGCAGCTATTAGGGCAGGTGACTTGGATGTGCACTTGAAGTGCCGTAATCTACATGGCTACGGACCAAGAGCTGGAGAGTGGGATTAGGCTGGATAGCTCTTTTTTGGCCATCGCGGACACGTTGGGCCGAAATGGCCTCCTTCCGTGCTGTACATTTCTCTGATTCCATGTGACCAAAGAGGTAGTGTCAGCTGTGGCTCAGTGGGGAGCACGCTTGCCTTGGAGTCAGAAGGTTGTGGGTTTGAGTCCCACTTCAGGGACTTGAGCACATAAATCTAGGCTGACATCCAGTGCAGTGCTGAGGGAGTGCTGCACTGTCGAAGGTGTCGTCTTTCAGATGAGACGTTAAACCGAGGCCCCATCTGCCCTCTCGAGTGGGCGTAAAAGATCTCCTGGCACTCTTTCGAAAAAGAGCAGGGGAGTTATCCCCGGTGTCCCGGCCAATATTTATCCCTCAATCAACATAATAAAAACAGATTCTCTGGTCATTATCATGTTGCTGTTTGTGGGAGCTTGCTGTGCGCAAATTGGCTGCTGCGTTTCGCACATTACGACAGTGACTACGCTCCAAAAGTGGTTGTGAAAGGCGCTATATAAATCCAAGTCTTCTTTCTTTTAAGCAGGTTTAAAGAAGGAGAGAAAGGTGAAGAGGTGAAGGGATTCAGCGAGGGAATTCCTGAGCTTAGGACTGAGGCAGCTGAAGGCACGGCCGCCAATGGTGGGGTGAAGTGAGTGGGAGATACACGTTCCCAGAGTTGGAGGAACGCAGGGTTCTCGGAGTGTTGTCGAGCTGGAGGAGGTTACCGAGACAGGGAGGGGCAGAACCATGAAGGGATTACAGCAACAGCTTGATATCATATCGTCCCTGGGCGCTTCACAGAAGCTCGGAGAAAGAGACAGATGCTGAACCAAGTTGTGATAGTTGGGATCAAAAACTTGGTTGAAAGGAACAGTTTTGAGAAATTTTTTTTTTTTTTTTTTTTAAAGAGGTGGAGAGCGAAGTAGAGGAGTGAAGGGGTTAAAGGAGGGAGCTCCAGAGAATGGGACCGAGGCAGCTAAAGGCTCACTCGTCAATGGTGGGGCGGAGGGGGGAAAGATTAAAGTCAGTGGAGCAAAGGAGATACAGGAGCGGAGGGGGGACACAGAGACCGTGGAGCGATTTGAAGATTAGGATGAGAAGATTAAATTCAGATGCGTTGGGGAGCTGAGAACCAATGTAGGCCAACGAGGATGAGGGTGATAGGTATGTGGAAAAGAGAACAACCCCAGCCTATCCAATCTTTGCGATGTGCACTTTGACAGCAGAAATGCCTGTGTACAGCATCACTACATAAATGTTCTGCCCAGAAAACCCAAAGTTATCGCCATAACTGCAGTGCGATGCACAGAGATGCCTGCAAGATTAAAAGTCTGGCTGGTTCCAAGAAGGATTCATTTCAGCTGCACAGGGACAAACTGTATGTAACAGTTTGAACTGCAGGAATGATGATAAGCCATGAACTCCACAGTCTGCACGTGATCGTTTCAATGGACTGTACCACCCTGTGCTTACTGATCAGCCCCGTCATACTAACTGGGTCTGTGTACCCACCCAGGGCCGGGTTAAGGGCCTGATGGGCCGGGGGCAAGCTGATCCCAATGGGCCGATAGTTATGTTTGTTCATGTTCATTGCATGACGTATATAATTCTGATTCTGAGTATGAAAACATAGGCCAGTATATTCAACAATGAAAGCATATATTCTGTATCAAGTAGGTATATAGTCTGGTTCTGGTAACATTGCAATCCTAGATTCTTATACATACAGGTGCAGTGTCGAGAATCCGGAGTTCCGGAATGTTCCGTAATCCGGACTCCGGACTGATTGGTGGCAGGGTCGTCCAGAATGCGTAAAATGTTTTGGAATCCAGATCCGACGACCCTGTCGACCTCGGGGCTTCCTCACCGACCCGCCCGTCAACATCCTCTGCGGGGCCCGCCCGCTGACATCCTCTTCGGCAGGGCCTGACGGTCCGAACAGCTCTTCGGCGGGAATCCTCCCCCCCGCCCCCCCGGGCTCAGGTCTTTCCGGATTCGTGACGTCACAAAACAAATCGAAAGTCTGCAAAAGCCTGGAACGCGGAATGGCCTCGATCCCGAGAGTTCCGGATTTTAGGCGTTGCACCTGTATATGCAAATTTCTCTCAGCCTGTTTGGGAGGCCTTATATTTTTTTTCCTACATTTATTTGGTGGGCATCTGTTCTTTGGGCCTGAGGCTGTAGCCCCATCGCCCCGCGGTTAATCCGCCCCGTGAATGGCCGACCTTGCTGTCAATCATAAAAAAATAATTCTGCTGCTTTAAAGACATATCCCAATTTTTTGATTGGACAAGCATTTTTTTTTCTTCTCTGCAATGCAGCTTTTTGGTAAGGATTCAGGGAAATAAACATGATCAGAACACCTGCCACCAAATTCTCTGTATTCCGAGCACTATTCAATACATGGGTTTCGACTGTCATTGAGGTCCAGTGGTTTGAGTTTTAAAGGTCTGTACCCACAGACCTCCCTAGCCCCCTGCCTGCCTTCCTCTACTCCCTGCCTCCCTCCCTTCAAACCCTATTCTGCTCTCTGGTCTCTGTCCACCCCTGTGTGCCCTATCCCATGACGCCCTTCCCCCACAGTGCCCTGCTCCCCACCACCTTGCTGTGCCCCAGTGGCTCAGTGGGTAGCTCCCTCGCCTCTGAGTCAGAAGGTTGTGGGTTCAAGTCCCACTGCAGAGACTTGAGCACAAAAATCTAGGCTGACACTCCCAGTGCAGTGCTGAGGGAGTGCTGCACTGTCGGAGGTGCTGTCTTTCTGATGAGATGTTAAACCGGGCCCTGTCTGCTCTCTCAGGTGGATGTAAAAGATCCCATGGCATTATTTTGAAGAAGAGCAGGGGAGTTATCCCCAGTGCCCTGGTCAATATTTACCCCTCAATCCACATCACTAAAACAGATTACCTGGCCATTGCTGTTTGTGGGAGCTTGCTGCACAAATTAGCTGCCACATTTTTTGCATTACAACAGTGACTACACCTCAAAAAAGATATAGAGCCTTTCATGCCCACTGGACTTTACAACCACTGAGGTATTTTTTGAAGTGTAGTCACTGTTGTAATGTGGGATACGCAGCAGCCAATTTGCGTACAGCAAGCTCCCACAAACAGCAATGTGAAAATGACCAGAGAATCTGTTTTCGTTATGTTGATTGAGGGATAAATATTGACCAGGACACCGGGGAGAACTCCCCTGCTCTTCTTCGAAATAGTGTCACAGGATCTTTTACATCCACCTGAGAGGGCAGACGGGGCCTTGGTTTAACGTCTCATCCGAAAGACAGCACCTCCGACAGTGCAGCAGTCCCTCAGCACTGACACTGGAGGGTCAGCCTGGATTTACGTGCTCAAGTCTCAGGAATGGGACTTGAACCCACAACCTTCTGACTCGGAGGTGCAAGTGTGCTGCCCACTGAGCCACGGCTGACACTAAAAGGAAAGAGAGAGAACAAAAACCAAATTGAAATGGGCAGCTGGGAAGAGAGAAGAGAGAGAGAAGGTGTAAGGCTGCAGTTGGTTGGGGGGGAACTACCTTTCTTTTCCCTGTGGAATGTAAGATTGTATCCAGCCCTGACTTAGTGTTTGATTGATTGTGGTCAGTCCTGCCCCAATTGCAAACCATTATTTGTGCTCAGCCTGTAACTCTGCAGTGAATTACCGATCCAAATCTCACACACACACACAGTGAGGAGTGGAAATCACATCAATGTCACGCGGGGGGGGGAATTAAGGAGCATTGCTGTGACTGAGCACAGGGAAGTTAACCCTTCCTCTGGCCCCGTGCGCTCTCCCCGACCTGCAAATGCTTGATTGTGACGGCGGGGAGGAAATAGATGGAAGATTTTAATTTTGTAAGTTCTGTCTGCGAATGCAAAGGGAGGAGACTCCTTGGAGACTGCGCAAAAAAGCAGAGCTGAGCTGTGTGGGTGTTTAGTGAGTCTGCAATCAGTGTGTGGGTGGAGGAGAGGGAAGGTAGAAGCAGTGTTCGAGCGAAAGCAGATTTCTACAGCACCGTGAAGTGATTATTGCCATTCCTCTTCTCCCAGCAGCAGCTGCAGACTTTTATTGCCACCAGTTGCACTGTGCCGCCAGCCCTTCTTGTAAATTAAAAATGCATGAAATGTGCTGAGATAAATAAAAAGCAATCAAAACGGACTTGATAGTAATTCTTTACTTCGCGCAGTAAAAGCTAAACTCGCCATCCTGACTTAACTCTAATAGGTAAACAGTGTTGAAGACTGCATAGCATCAGAAATTAATATGAACACGCAATATACCCCCACATACATCTCCCCAGTGCATTGACTGGAACATAAGAAATAGGAGCAGGAGTAGGCCATTTGGCCCCGCGAGCCTGCTCCGCCATTCAATAAGATCATGGCTGGTCTGATCCAGGACTCTGCTCCACTTCCTCGCCTGCTCCCCATAACCCTTCACTCCCTCATTCCCTCCACTATTCCCTCTCTCCAGCCGAGAGCAAATGTACCGTGACACAGGGATTTGTTACTGCTGCAGTTGGGTTTGGATGCCAGGAGTGTGGGTTTGGGGCTATCTCGCCCTCTGATGTCTCTACCCTTCCCAGGTGTCAGCTGTGGCTCAGTGGGTAGCAGCCTCCTCTACTCCCTGCCTCTCTCCCTTCAAACCCGATTCTGCTCTCTGGTCTCTGTCCATCCCTGTGTGCCCTATCCCATGACGCCCTTCCCATACAGTGCCCTGCTCTCCACCTTGCTGTGCCCCACTCTCTGTCAGCCACTGGCTCAGTGGATAGCTCCCTCGCCTCTGAGTCAGAAGGTTGTGGGTTCAAGTTCCACTCCAGGGACTTGAGCACAAAAATCTAGGCTGACACTCCGGTGCAGTGCTGCACTGTTGGAGGTGCCTTCTTTCGGATGAGTCGTTAAACCAAGATCTCATCTGCCATCTCATGGACATAAAAGATCCCATGGCACTATTTCAAAGAAGGAGCAGGGCCGTTATCCCCGGTGTCCGGGCCAATATTTATCCCGCAATCAACATAACCAAGACAGACTAGCTGGTCATTATCACATTGCTGTTTGTGGGAGCTTGCTGTGCGCAAATTGGCTGCCACATTTCCCACATTACAACAGTGACTATACTCCAAAAGTACTTCATTGGCTGTAAAACACTTTGAGACGTCCGATGGTCGTGTAAGGCGCTATATAAATGCAAGTCTGTCCTTTTTTTTCCCCTGTTCCTATGTGGCATTTTAAATGCAGGTGAGTTAGCAACGATCATTAGCACTATTCCATTCGATTCCACCCAGACTACTCTGATAGCTGGGTGGAAATCATGTGGAAACTCCAGTGTCCAGGCTCAGAGACAAAGAGTGGGCACGTGGCTATCCAAAACCTCAGCAGTAATCACAACCTAAAGCAGAGGAGGGGAGAATAGACCTTTGGTGGCTTCATTCTCCCCAAGCCCAGTGCTGTCAAAGATAACCAAAAGCTTAAAATGTATCGCTGATGAGGGACGAGCATGGAAATAGCCAATTCACCTCAAACCAGAGTGACCCACTCTGACTCTTGGGTAGAAGCACAGTTGTAATGGGTTGGGGCCGGGAATGCAGATCAGTAACACCAGCTGAAAATCCATGTTATTTTCCTTGTGGATGGTCACCTCTTTATTGCTGTTCAGTGACTGAAATGGCAGGAATTTTATTCAATGCTTGTGCTCCCCTCAGTTGTGCTTTCAAGCTCAGAAATGTGTAAAAACAAAGATACATTTCTGTGTGTTTTTACTGTGTGATGATCCGGGTTGGATTCCTGGGACGGTGAAGCCTGTTTTTGATCTTCACCTGGTTAAAAGACATGACACATTTCAGCAGGTAGGTTTAGCATCAACAAACATTTGTTGTGACAGTAGGGATCTCCATCTGGTGGAGTCGAACCGCCGCTGTGCTTCCCACTCCTGTTCTATTTTTGTGTTAACTTTTCATGCTCTTTCCCGGGTACTTGTGCCAGTTAAAGTTCCCCGAACAAGCTGTAGGCAACGCTTATTTTAAAAAGTCTAGGCCGTGGGTACTGGGCGCTATTGCATCATCATCATCATCATAGCCAGTCCCTCGGAATCGAGGAAGACTTGCTTCCACTCCTGAAGTGAGTTTTTTGGTGGCTGAACAGTCCAATATGAGAGCCACAGACTCTGTCACAGGTGGGACAGATAGCTGTTGAGGGAAGGGGTGGGTGGGACTGGTTCGCTACACGCTCTTTCCGCTGCCTGCGCTTGATTTCTGCGTGCTCTCGGCATTGAGACTCGGATGCACTTCCTCCACTTAGGACGGGGTCTTGGGCCAGGGACTCCCAGGTGTCAGTGGGGATGTCGCACTTTATCAGGGAGGCTTTGAGGGTGTCCGCTGCCCACCTTTGGCTCATTTGCCGTGGAGGAGCTCCGAGTGGACCACTTGCTTTGGGAGTCTCGTGTCTGCTGTGGCTATGGAATCATAGAAACATAGAAAATAGGTGCAGGAGCAGGCCATTCAGCCCTTCGAGCCTGCACCGCCATTCAACGAGTTCATGGCTGAACATGAAACTTCAGTACCCACTTCCTGCTTTCACGCCATACCCCTTGATCCCCCGAGTAGTAAGGACTTCATCTAACTCCCTTTTGAATATATTTAGTGAATTGGCCTCAACTACTTCCTGTGGTAGAGAATTTCACAGGTTCACCACTCTCTGGGTGAAGAAGTTTCTCCTTATCGCGGTCCTAAATGGCTTACCCCTTATCCTTAGACTGTGACCCCTGGTTCTGGACTTCCCCAACATTGGGAACATTCTTCCTGCATCCAACCTGTCCAAACCCGTCAGAATTTTAAACGTTTCTATGAGGTCCCCTCTCACTCTTCTGAACTCCAGTGAATACAAGCCCAGTTGATCCAGTCTTTCTTGATAGGTCAGTCCCACCATCCCGGGAATCAGTCTGGTGAATCTTCGCTGCACTCCCTCAATAGCAAGTATGTCCTTCCTCAAGTTAGGAGACCAAAACTGTACACAATACTCCAGGTGTGGCCTCACCAAGGCCCTGTACAACTGTAGCAACACCTCCCTGCCCCTGTACTCAAATCCCCTCGCTATGAAGGCCAACATGCCATTTGCTTTCTTAACCGCCTGCTGTACCTGCATGCCAACCTTCAATGACTGATGTACCATGACACCCAGGTCTCGTTGCACCTTCCCTTTTCCTAATCTGTCACCATTCAGATAATAGTCTGTCTCTCTGTTTTTACCACCAAAGTGGATAACCTCACATTTATCCACATTATACTTCATCTGCCACGCATTTGCCCACTCACCTAACCTATCCAAGTCACTCTGTAGCCTCATAGCATCCTCCTCGCAGCTCACACTGCCACCCAACTTAGTGTCATCCGCAAATTTGGAGATACTACATTTAATCCCCTCGTCTAAATCATTAATGTACAATGTAAACAGCTGGGGCCCCAGCACAGAACCCTGCGGTACCCCACTAGTCACTGCCTGCCATTCCGAAAAGTACCCATTTACTCCTACTCTTTGCTTCCTGTCTGACAACCAGTTCTCAATCCACGTCAGCACACTACCCCCAATCCCATGTGCTTTAACTTTGCACATTAATCTCTTGTGTGGGACCTTGTCGAAAGCCTTCTGAAAGTCCAAATATACCACATCAACTGGTACTCCTTTGTCCACTTTGTTGGAAACATCCTCAAAAAATTCCAGAAGATTTGTCAAGCATGATCTCCCTTTCACAAATCCATGCTGACTTGGACCTATCATGTCACCATTTTCCAAATGCGCTGCTATGACATCCTTAATAATTGATTCCATCATTTTACCCACTACTGAGGTCAGGCTGACCGGTCTATAATTCCCTGCTTTCTCCCTCCTTTTTTAAAAAGTGGGGTTACATTGGCTACCCTCCACTCGATAGGAACTGATCCAGAGTCAATGGAATGTTGGAAAATGACTGTCAATGCATCCGCTATTTCCAAGGCCACCTCCTTAAGTACTCTGGGATGCAGTCCATCAGGCCCTGGGGATTTATCGGCCTTCAATCCCATCAATTTCCCCAACACAATTTCCCGACTAATAAAGATTTCCCTCAGTTCCTCCTCCTTAATAGACCCTCTGACCACTTTTATATCCGGAAGGTTGTTTGTGTCCTCCTTAGTGAATACTGAACCAAAGTACTTGTTCAATTGGTCTGCCATTTCTTTGTTCCCCGTTATGACTTCCCCTGATTCTGACTGCAGGGGACCTACGTTTGTCTTTACTAACCTTTTTCTCTTTACATACCTATAGAAACTTTTGCAATCCGCCTTAATGTTCCCTGCAAGCTTCTTCTCGTACTCCATTTTCCCTGCCCTAATCAAACCCTTTGTCCTCCTCTGCTGAGTTCTAAATTTCTCCCAGTCCCCAGGTTCGCTGCTATTTCTGGCCAATTTGTATGCCATTTCCTTGGCTTTAATACTATCCCTGATTTCCCTAGATAGCCACGGTTGAGCCACCTTCCCTTTTTTATTTTTACGCCAGACAGGAATGTACAATTGTTGTAATTCATCCATGCGGTCTCTAAATATCTGCCATTGCCCATCCACAGTCAACCCCTTAAGTATCATTAGCCAATCTATCTTAGCCAATTCATGCCTCATACCTTCAAAGTTACCCTTCTTTAAGTTCTGGACCATGGTCTCTGAATTAACTGTTTCATTCTCCATCCTAATGCAGAATTCCACCATATTATGGTCACTCTTCCCCAAGGGGCCTCGCACAATGAGATTGCTAATTAATCCTCTCTCATTACACAACACCCCTAGTTGGTTCCTCGACATATTGGTCTAGAAAACCATCCCTTATGCATTCTAGGAAATCCTCCTCCACCGTATTGCTTCCAGTTTGGCTAGCCCAATCTATGTGCATATTAAAGTCACCCATTATAACTGCTGCACCTTTATTGCATGCACTCCTAATTTCCTGTTTGATGCCCTCCCCAACATCACTACTACTGTTTGGAGGTCTGTACACAACTCCCACTAACGATTTTTGCCCTTTAGTGTTCTGCAGCTCTACCCATATAGATTCCACATCATCCAAGCTAATGTCTTTCCTAACTATTGCATTAATCTCCTCTTTAATCAGCAATGCTACCCCACCTCCTTTTCCTTTTATTCTATCCTTCCTGAATGTTGAATACCCCTGGATGTTGAATTCCCAGCCCTGATCATCCTGGAGCCACGTCTCCGTAATCCCAATCACATCATATTTGTTAACATCTATTTGCACAGTTAATTCATCCACCTTATTGCGGATACTCCTTGCATTAAGACACAAAGCCTTCAGGCTTGCTTTTTTAACACCCTTTGTCCTTTTAGAATTTTGCTGTACAGTGGCCCTTTTTGTTCTTTGCCTTGGGTTTCTCTGCCCTCCACTTTTCTTCATCTCCTTTCTGTCTTTTGCTTTTGCCTCATTTTTGTCTCCCTCTGTCTCCCTGTATAGGTTCCCATCCCCCTGCAATATTAGTTTAACTCCTCCCCAACAACACTAGCAAACACTCCCCCTAGGACATTGGTTCCGGACCTGCCCAGGTGCAGACCGTCCAGTTTGTACTGGTCCCACCTCCCCCAGAACCGGTTCCAATGCCCTAAGAATTTGAATCCCTCCCTGCTGCACCACTGCTCAAGCCATGTATTCATCTGCACTATCCTGCGATTCCTACTCTGACTAGCACGTGGCACTGGTAGCAATCCCGAGATTACTACTTTTGAGGTCCTACTTTTTAATTTAGCTCCTAGCTCCTTAAATTCTTTTCGTAGGACCTCATCCCTTTTTTTACCTATGTCGTTGGTACCAATGTGCACCACGACAACTGGCTGTTCTCCCTCCCATTTCAGAATGTCCTGCACCCGCTCCGAGACATCCTTGACCTTTGCACCAGGGAGGCAACATACCATCCTGGAGTCTCTGTTGCGTCCGCAGAAACGCATATCTATTCCCCTCACCATCGAATCCCCTATCACTATCGCGCTCCCACTCTTTTTCCTGCCCTCCTTTGCAGCAGAGCCACCTACGGTGCCATGAACTTGGCTGCTGCTGCCCTCCCCTGATGAGTCATCCTCCCCAACAGTACTCAAAGCAGTGTATCTGTTTTGCAGGGGGATGACCACAGGGGACCCCTGCACTATCTTTCTTGCACTGCTCTTCCTGCTGGTCTTCCATTCCCTATCTGGCTGTGGACCCTTCTCCTGCGGTAAGACCAACTCACTACACGTGATACTCACGTCATTCTCAGCATCGTGGATGCTCCAGAGTGAATCCACCCTCAGCTCCAATTCTGCAACGCGGACCGTCAAGAGCTTGAGGCGGATACACTTCCTACACACGTAGCGCCCAGGGACACCGGAAGTGTCCCCGAGTTCCCACATGGTACAGGAGGAGCATATCACATGGCCGAGCTCTCCTGCCATGTCTTAACCTTAGATACCCTTAAATTGGTAATAACAATGTTACAGTTCACTTACTGATATAAAAAAGAAAAGAAAAGCTACTCACCAATCACCAGCCAATCACTTATCCCATTGGCTGTGACGTCACTTTTTGATTACTTTCTACTTCTATTTTGCTTTCTCTCCCGCTGTAGCTGCACCGGTACGCTGGCTCTCGATCTCCCGCTGGGCTTTTGACAGGTCGCTCCCCTCTCACCAACTGCCGCTGGCTCTCGATCTCCCGCTGGGCTTTTGACAGGTCGCTCCCCTCTCACCAACTGCCGCTGGCTCTCGATCTCCCGCTGTGTTCGTAACACTTCAAAAAGTGGCTCCTTTCATAAATCCATGTTGACTTTGTTTAATCTTGTTGATAGAAACATAGAAAATAGGAGCAGTAGTGGGCTATTCGGCCCTTCGAGTCTGCACCGCCATTCAATATAATAATGGCTGATCCTCTATCAACACCATATTCCCGCTTTTTCCCCATACCCCTTGATGCCTTTTGTTTCTAGAAATCTATTTATCTCCCTCTTAAATATATTCAATGACTTGGCCTCCACAGCCTTCTGTGGTAGAGAATTCCACAGGTTCACCACCCTCTGAGTGAAAACATTTCTCATCATCTTTGTCCTAAATTTCCTACCCCCGTATCCTGAGACTGTGACTCCATATCCCTCAGTATCCTTGGCCAGCAAAAATCTATCGCTCTCCGGTTTAAAATGATTAATTGAGCTAACGTCTACCACTCATTGTGCCCATAACCACTTTGCGCTGAAGTATCTGCGATCATTTAGGCTGGTTCAAAAGTCTGCACATCAGAGGCAGACCACTCGGGGACTGGAGCACAAAAATAAATCTAGGCTGACACTCCAGTGCAGAACCAAGGGAGTGCTGCACTGTCGGAGGTGCCGCCTTTCAGATCCGATGTTAAACTGAGGCCCTGTCTGCCCTCTCAGGTGGATGTAAAAGATCCCACGGCACTATTTCGAAAAAGAGCAGGGGAGTTATCCCTGGTGTCTTGGCCAATGTTTATCCCTCAGTCAACATCACTAAAACAGATTATCTGATCATTATCACATTACGTTTGTGGGAGCTTGCTATGTGCAAGTTGGCTGCCATGTTTCCGACATTACAACAGTGACTACACTTCAAAAAGTACTTCATTGGCTGCAAAGCGCTTTGGGATATCCGGTGGTCGTAGAAGGTGCAAGTCGTTCTTTTCTTTAACCCAAACAAAATGTGACATCGGGGGAAAAAAATTGTGCACTGCAGTGTTTTACAATGTGAGGACTCTCAACAGAGTGGGATAACCTGCCCTTTCACCCTTGTAACGGTGGTTGAAATCCAACCCGGGCTGAGGGGCATAAGAGTCTGTCTCTCTGCTGGCTGTAACTTCCCAATATAAAGTGAGAAACAAACACAGAAAATGCTGCACACACTCGGCTAACATCGGTGGGGAAAACAGGTGAGTTAATATCTCCGGTGTGGACCCATCACCGGAAACGTTCCGATTGATCAGCTGAGCGTTTGTGTTTCCTGTTTGGCTGCATATATCATCATCATAGGCAGTCCCTTGGAATCGAGGAAGACTTGCTTCCACTCTTAACATGAGTTCTTAGGTGGCTGAACAGTCCAATACGAGAACCACAGTCTCTGTCACAGGTGGGACAGATAGTCGTTGAGGGAAGGGGTGGGTGGGACTGGTTTGACGCACACTCTTTCCGCTGCCTGCGCTTGATTTCTGCATGCTCTCGGCGATGAGACTCGAGGTGCTCAGCGCCCTCCTGGATGCACTTCCTCCATTTAGGGCGGTCTTTGGCCAGGGACTCCCAGGTGTCAGTGGGAATGTTGCACTTTATCAGGGAAGCTTTGAGGGTGTCCTTGTAACATTTCCTCTGCCCACCTTTGGCTCGTTGGCCGTGAAGGCATTCCAGATAGGGAATGGAAGACCAGCAGGAAGAGTAGTGCAAGGAAGGTAGTGCAGGGGTCCCCTGCGGTCATCCCCCTGCAAAACAGATACACCGTTTTGAGTACTGTTGAGGGGAATGACTCATCAGGGGAGGGCAGCAGCAGCCAAGTTCATGGCACCGTGGCTGGCTCTGCTGCACAGGAGGGCAAGAAAAAGAGTGGGACAGCAATAGTGATAGGGGATTCAATGGTGAGGGGAATAGATAGGCGTTTCTGCGGCTGCGACCGAGACTCCAGGATGGTATGTTGCCTCCCTGGTGCAAGGGTCAAGGATGTCTCGGAGCGGGTGCAGGACATTCTGAAATGGGGGGGAGAACAGCCAGTTGTCGTGGTGCACATTGGTACCAACGACATAGGTAAAAAAAAGGGATGAGGTCCTACGAAACGAATTTAAGGAGCTAGGAGCTAAATTAAAAAGTAGGACCTCAAAAGTAGTAATCTCGGGATTGCTACCAGTGCCACGTGATAGTCAGAGTAGGAATCGCAGGATAGCGCAGATGAATACGTGGCTTGAGCAGTGGTGCAGCAGGGAGGGATTCAAATTCCTGGGGCATTGGGACCGGTTCTGGGGGAGGTGGGACCAGTACAAACCGGACGGTCTGCACCTGGGCAGGTCCGGAACCAACGTCCTAGGGGGAGTGTTTGCTAGTGCTGTTGGGGAGGATTTAAACTAATATGGCAGGGGATGGGAACCAATGCAGGGAGACAGAGGGAAACAAAAAGGAGGCAAAAGCAAAAGACAGAAAGGAGATGAGGAAAAGTGGAGGGCAGAGAAACCCAAGGCAAAGAACAAAAAGGGCCACTGTACAGCAAAATTCTAAAAGGACAAAGGGTGTTAAAAAAGCAAGCCTGAAGGCTTTGTGTCTTAATGCAAGGAGTATCCGCAATAAGGTGGATGAATTAATTGTGCAAATAGATGTTAACAAATATGATGTGATTGGGATTACGGAGACATGGCTCCAGGATGATCAGGGCTGGGAACTCAACATTCAGGGGTATTCAACATTCAGGAAGGATAGAATAAAAGGAAAAGGAGGTGGGGTAGCATTGCTGGTTAAAGAGGAGATTAATGCAATAGTTAGGAAAGACATTAGCTTGGATGATGTGGAATCTATATGGGTAGAGCTGCAGAACACCAAAGGGCAAAAAACGTTAGTGGGAGTTGTGTACAGACCTCCAAACAGTAATAGGGATGTTGGGGAGGGCATCAAACAGGAAATTAGGAGTGCATGCAATAAAGGTGTAGCAGTTATAATGGGTGACTTTAATATGCACATAGATTGGGCTAGCCAAACTGGAAGCAATACGGTGGAGGAGGATTTCCTGGAGTGCATAAGGGATGGTTTTCTAGACCAATATGTTGAGGAACCAACTAGGGGGGAGGCCATCTTAGACTGGGTGTTGTGTAATGAGAGAGGATTAATTAGCAATCTCATTGTGCGAGGCCCCTTGGGGAAGAGTGACCATAATATGGTGGAATTCTGCATTAGGATGGAGAATGAAACAGTAAATTCAGAGACCATGGTCCAGAACTTAAAGAAGGGTAACTTTGAAGGTATGAGGCGTGAATTGGCTAGGATAGATTGGCGAATGATACTTAGGGGGTTGACTGTAGATGGGCAATGGCAGACATTTAGAGACCGCATGGATGAATTACAACAATTGTACATTCCTGTCTGGCGTAAAAATAAAAAAGGGAAGGTGGCTCAACCGTGGCTATCTAGGGAAATCAGGGATAGTATTAAAGCCAAGGAAATGGCATACAAATTGGCCAGAAATAGCAGCGAACCTGGGGACTGGGAGAAATTTAGAACTCAGCAGAGGAGGACAAAGGGTTTGATTAGGGCAGGGAAAATGGAGTACGAGAAGAAGCTTGCAGGGAACATTAAGGCGGATTGCAAAAGTTTCTATAGGTATGTAAAGAGAAAAAGGTTAGTAAAGACAAACGTAGGTCCCCTGCAGTCAGAATCAGGGGACGTCATAACGGGGAACAAAGAAATGGCAGACCAATTGAACAAGTACTTTGGTTCAGTATTCACTAAGGAGGATACAAACAACCTTCCGGATATAAAAGGGGTCAGAGGGTCTAGTAAGGAGGGGGAACTGAGGGAAATCTTTATTAGTCGGGAAATTGTGTTGGGGAAATTGATGGAATTGAAGGCCGATAAATCCCCAGGGCCTGATGGACTGCATCCCAGAGTACTTAAGGAGGTGGCCTTGGAAATAGCAGATGCATTGACAGTCATTTTCCAACATTCCATTGACTCTGGATCAGTTCCTATGGAGTGGAGGGTAGCCAATGTAACCCCACTTTTTAAAAAAGGAGGGAGAGAGAAAACAGGGAATTATAGACTGGTCAGCCTGACCTCAGTAGTGGGTAAAATGATGGAATCAATTATTAAGGATGTCATAGCAGTGCATCTGGAAAATGGTGACATGATAGGTCCAAGTCAGCATGGATTTGTGAAAGGGAAATCATGCTTGACAAATCTTCTGGAATTTTTTGAGGATGTTTCCAGTAAAGTGGACAAAGGAGAACCAGTTGATGTGGTATATTTGGACTTTCAGAAGGCTTTCGACAAGGTCCCACACAAGAGATTAATGTGCAAAGTTAAAGCACATGGGATTGGGGGTAGTGTGCTGACGTGGATTGAAAACTGGTTGTCAGACAGGAAGCAAAGAGTAGGAGTAAACGGGTACTTTTCAGAATGGCAGGCAGTGACTAGTGGGGTGCCGCAAGGTTCTGTGCTGGGGCCCCAGCTGTTTACATTGTACATTAATGATTTAGATGAGGGGATTAAATGCAGTATCTCCAAATTTGCGGATGACACTAAGTTGGGTGGCAGTGTGAGCTGCGAGGAGGATGCTATTAGGCTGCAGAGTGACTTGGATAGGTTAGGTGAGTGGGCAAATGCATGGCAGATGAAGTATAATGTGGATAAATGTGAGGTTATCCACTTTGGTGGTAAAAACAGAGAGACAGACTATTATCTGAATGGTGACAGATTAGGAAAAGGGAAGGTGCAACGAGACCTGGGTGTCATGGTACATCAGTCATTGAAGGTTAGCATGCAGGTACAGCAGGCGGTTAAGAAAGCAAATGGCATGTTGGCCTTCATAGCGAGGGGATTTGAATACAGGGGCAGGGAGGTGTTGCTACAGTTGTACAGGGCCTTGGTGAGGCCACACCTGGAGTATTGTGTACAGGTTTTGGTCTCCTAACTTGAGGAAGGACATTCTTGCTATTGAGGGAGTGCAGCGAAGATTCACCAGACTGATTCCCGGGACGGCGGGACTGACCTATCAAGAAGGACTGGATCAACTGGGCTTGTATTCACTGGAGTTCAGAAGAATGAGAGGGGACCTCATGGAAACGTTTAAAATTCTGACGGGTTTAGACAGGTTAGATGCAGGAAGAATGTTCCCAATGTTGGGGAAGTCCAGAACCAGGGGTCATAGTCTGAGGATAAGGGGTAAGCCATTTAGGACCGAGATGAGGAGAAACTTCTTCACCCAGAGAGTGGTGAACCTGTGGAATTCTCTACCACAGAAAGTAATTGAGGCCAATTCACTAAATATATTCAAAAGGGAGTTAGATGAAGTCCTTACTACTCGGGGGATCAAGGGTTATGGCGAGAAAGCAGGAAGTGGGTACTGAAGTTTCATGTTCAGCCATGAACTCATTGAATGGCGGTGCAGGCTAGAAGGGCTGAATGGCCTGCTCCTGCACCTATTTTCCAAGTTTCTATGTTTCTATGTTTCTAAGTAGAGCGCTTGCTTTGAGAGTCTTGTGTCTGGCACGTGGACAATGTGGCCTGCCTAGCGGAGTGAGACTCCCAATTGCTGGTCAGAATGGAGATGATTGCGTAATTCCCCCATCAATCACGCACCACTGAGAGTGACTGAGATCGATTTTACGCACATCATTTCTATTGTGTGACTCTCCCCCACTCACTGCATTCTACTGGAAAAATAATCCTGCTGTTGTCAGAAGTCCCTGTTTGCTGTAGTTTGGGGTCAGGGGTTCGGAGAGTCTGTTTGCTGTAGTTTCAGTCATCCCACTCCAGAAACTTGAGCATAAAAATCTAGGCTGACACTAGTGCAGTACTGAGGGAGTGCTGCACTGTCGGACGTGCTGCCTTTCAGATGAGACATTATACCGAGGCCACGTTTGCCCCCTCAGGTCAGATCCCATGGCACTAATTCAGAGAAGAGAAGGGGAGTTATCCCTGGTGACCTGGGCCAATATTTACCCCTCAATCAACATCACTAAAACGCAGATCATCTCGTCGTTATCACATTGCTGTATGTAGGAGCTGCTGCGTTTCCCACATTACAACAGTGACTACACTTCAAAAAGTACTTCATTGGCTGTAAAGCGCTTTGGGATGTCTGGTGGTCGCTATATAAATGCAAGGGTTTGCTGTAGTTCATGGGCTACATATGATCCAGAATGGTTAAAACTGCAAGATCTGACCCGCCTCTAACTCATTAGCTGACAGACTGGTGTCAATATTCACTCCATTTGCTGTTTTTGTTTTAGATTTTGAGTTTTTTATTACCAAAATAAAATGAGTTTGTGCAGTCGCAGCCTAATGTTGTGGGTCTGCTCACAATTTAGTGCAAATTGGCAACCCCACTCAAAGATTGTAAAGTTGCTGGTGTTGGGAGTAGCAATGTCCCACTGAAGCTGCAGGAAGTGCCCTGATATTACCATTAAGGCAGATTGTTGGGGGGAAAGAGTAGCTTGACTGTGCATCTAGCCAGGGTGTGACTGACCAGGGAGAGTTCGATGCTAACATGGAATCTGAAACTGCGTTCCATTCCCCAGCACTGATTTCCTTCACAACAATTCAACTGGAGAAAAATTACCCATCGTGGCATTTCATTTTTAAAATGTATCTGCTCACATTCTGCATTTTTGCGACACTCAGTAGCATTGCTCATCGTTCATTCTCAATTTTGGCAATGATAAAGGACGATACAGAGCTCGTTAAATAATCTCTGAACCATGTGTAAAATTGTGGTGCGGGGATCACTGATTTCTGTGTGCCTTTTTGCAGTAATTTTTAGAAATGAGAGTAAGCTCTGCCATGTGGCTAAATACTGCAGTGGAACCATAAGTCAATTCTAGAGACCTAATGCATACTTCACATAACATGTGCATAAATAATGTCCAAGTTAAAGACCATTTTTTAAGGAGCACATCAGTGTAACTAGATTTGCAATTAAACCAAAGCAGTGAGCATGTTATACTGGTTTAATCTTTTCATCTGCAACCCTCTGTTTACACTGATTTAATGGTGCACTGCCTGCCTTCTTGGCAAAATGTCTGTAATTTGCGACGGGTTTATGGAGAAGCAGGAAGAACTGTGAGTTAATTTCATGATGATAACCGCACTTTGGGCAACACTCGGGCAGGCGAAGGCCTTGACCAAATTCGACCCCTATATACAATCATAGTAAGTAAGAAAAAGCTATTCAATGTTAAAAATATAACAATTTTGCTAATAATTTAGTATACGTGTGACATAGAACTTGCAGCAATTATTGCCATCTGTTTCAGTCTTTATCTCATTGTTATGTACTTTTATTAATGTGAGTCTTTGAATAAATGCAATGCCTAGAGAAAACTGTAATGTCCTTACTCAATAGCACAAAACCCACACGAGGCACATTCTATGGACAAGGTCACTCTGTGACCTGAACCTTTATTCACAGGACCAAGAAGTGATGACCTTGCGTGGGACCTCCCTTTATATACCTGGGTGACCAGGTAAGGAGTGTCTCCCACAAGTTCACCCCACTGTGGTCAAGATGTGCATTTCTTAAGTATATACAGTATTGCAGTGGTATTACATAGAGGTTACATACATGACATCATCTCTTTCCCCACCCCCCCCCAAAGTCTTATTAGCATCATAGGTTAAGTCTTTCAGATGGTCTACGCTCCCTCGTGGAGCGCCGCAGTTGGGGCTCTGGTTGTTGAGCCTTGGCGAGAGTGTCTGTCACCTGTGGTGATTCCGGCCTGTCCGGGCTGACTGCAGGGACTGTGCATGCTGCTGAATGTTCTTGTTGCTCGTTCACTGGCGGTGGTGTGAGCACCATCTCATGATCTTCCTCGGGTTCCTCAGTGTCCATGCTGAACCTTTTTTTTACTTGGTCCAGGTGCTTACGGCATATCTGCCCATTGTTAAGTTTAACCACGATGACCCTATTCTCCTCTTTGTCTATTACAGTACCCTCAAGCCATTTGGGCCCCACAGTGTGATTGGGGACAAATATGGGGTCATTTATTTCTATACATCTCCCCCTTGAATTTCGGTCATGGTACTCATTTTGGGACTGGCGCTTGCCCTCAACTATGTCGGTCAGGACTGGGTGAATGAGGGACAACCGAGTTTTGAGTGTTCGTTTCATAAGTAGCTCAGCGGGCGGGACCTCTGTGAGCGAGTGCGGTTGGGACCTATAGGCCCAGCAGGAGGCGCGATAGGCAGCATTGAAGGCAGGGTCCTTGAATCGTGAGCATGCCTTATTTTATGATTTGGACCGCACATTCCGCCTGGCCATTGGAGGCCGGCTTGAACGGTGCTGTCCTGACATGGTTGATGCCATTGCCCGACATGAACTCCCGGAATTCGTAGCTTGTAAAACATGGGCCATTATCGCTAACAAGGATGTCCGGCAAGCCATGGGTTGCAAAGACCGCACGTAGACTCTCCACAGTGGTGGATGTCGTGCACGAATTCAAAATGATGCACTCGATCCATTTCGAGTACGCATCTACCACAACGAGAAATATTTTTCCCATGAACGGGCCCGTATAGTCTACATGACTACGTGACCATGACCTGGTGGGCCAGGGCCACGGGCTGAGCGGGGCCTCCCTGGGGGCATTACCCAGCTGGGCACACGTTGTGCACCTGCGAACACAGTGTTCCAGGTCTGAATCAATTCCCGGCCACCAAACATGTGACCAGGCAATGGCCTTCATCAGCACGATGCCTGGGTGCTCGCTGTGGAGTTCCCTGATGAATGCCTCCCTGCCCCTCTGGGGCATGACTACCCGGCTGCCCCATAGTAGGCAGTTAGTTTGGATGGAGAGCTCATCCATCCGCCTGTGAAACGGTCTGACCTCCTCAGGGCATGCTCCGTGTGCGTGCGCCCAATCCCCAGTCAGGACACATTCCTTAATCAAGGATAGGAGGGGATCTCTGTTTGTCCAGATTTTGATCTGGCGGGCTGTGATTGGGGAGCCTGCGCTGTCAAAGGCATCAACGGCCATAACCATCTCAGCGCTTTGTTCCGCTGCCCCCTCGGTGGTGGCTAGTGGAAGCCTGCTGAGTGCGTCGGTGCAATTTTCGGTGCCCGGCCGGTGCCGGATGAAGTAGTCATAAGCAGCCAGCGTGAGAGCCCACCGCTGTATGCGAGCTGACGCATTGGCATTTACAGCCTTGCTGTCTGACAACAGGGATGTTAACGGCTTGTGGGCCGTTCCTAATTCGAACCTCCTGCCAAAAAAGTACTGATGCATTTTTTTTTTACAGCATAGACACATGCGAGTGCCTCCTTCTCAACCATCCCATATCCCCATTCTGCTTGGGAGAGTGACCTGGAGGCATAAGCCACAGATTGGAGTTGGCCTTCAGCATTACACTGCTGCAACACGCACCCAACCCCATAGGACGATGCATCACATGTCAGAACCAATTTCTTACAGGGGTCGTACAGGGTCAATAACTTATTTGAACAAAGTAGGTTCCGCGCCCGATTGAAAGCCCGTTCCTGACAGTCCCCCCAAAACCAATCGCAGCCCTTACGCAGGAGCACGTGTAGCAGCTCCAACAGCGTGCTTAAGTTCGGCAGAAAGTTCCCGAAATAGTTCAAGAGTCCCAGAAATGAACGCAACTCCGATGTGTTGCCAGGCCTGGGTCTCGTCGAATCGCCTCTGCTTTGGATTCGGTAGGCCGAATCCCATCTGCAGCAATCCTCCTGCCCAGAAACTCAACCCCAGGGGCCAAAAACACACATTTAGACTTCTTGAGTCGCAGGCCTACCCGGTCCAATCGGCGTAGCACCTCCTCCAGGTTGTGGAGGTGTTCCTCGGTGTCACGACCCGTGATGAGGGTGTCATCCTGAAATACGATTGATCCAGGAATGGATTTGAGCAGGCTTTCCATGTTTCTTTGAAAAATCGCGGCCGCTGATCGAATGCCAAACGGGCACCTGTTGTAAACGAACAGTCCCTTGTGCGTGGTGATGGTGGTCAGTAGTTTAGATTCGTCGGCCAGTTCTTGGGTCATGTAGGCTGAAGTGAGGTCCTGCCAGCGTGGCGAAAAGATCCTCTGCTCTCTGGAGCGGGTATTGGTCTTGTAGGGACACCCGATTGATAGTGGCCTTGTAGTTGCCACAGATCCTGATAGAACCATCCGCTTTTAGGACGGGAACGGTGGGGCTCACCCAGTCGCTGAATTCAACGGGCGAGATGATGCCCTCTTTCAGCAATCGGTCCAGTTCGCTCTTAATTTTCTTCCACATCACATACGGCACCGCTCTGGCTTTGTGGTGCACTGGTCTGGCGTCGGGGTGATGCGTATTACTACTTTGGTACGTTTGAACGTACCGACGCCAGGTTGGAATAGTGACTCACATTGTTGTAGGACTTGTGAGCACGAACTTCGCTCCACAGATGACATGGCGTGCACATCCCCCCATTTCCAGTTCATCTCAGCTAACCAGCTCCTCCCCAACAGTGTGGGACCATTACCCGGGACAATCCAGAGCGGCAGCCGGTTCACTGATCCATTGTGTGTGACCGCCAACATTGCACTGCCTAGTACTCAAATGATTTCTTTGGTATACGTCCGTAGTTGTGTCTCAATGCGTTCTAGTTTGGGTCTACTGGCTGAGTGGCCATAGCTTTTCCAATTGTTGAACGCTCATGAGTGACTGGCTGGCCCCCGTGTCCAGCTCCATGCGTACAGGGATGCCGTTTAATAAAACCTTCATCATCATTGGTGGCGTCTTGGTATATGAGCTGTGAATGTTTGCCACATGAACCCGCTGAACTTCAGGGTCCATTGATTTGCCCCAAGAGTCATTCTGCCTCACAGACCCCTCTTCTGGTCCATCCGCCTCATAAATTAGCCTGGTTACAGGCTTTCTACACATTCGAGCTAAATGGCCGCTGAGGTTGCAATTTCTGCAGACGAATTGTTGAAACCTGCAAGTCCTGGCAGAGTGTTTGCCCTCACACCTCCAGCATGAGCTGAGATTCCCATTGTTGTGAACAAAAGAGCTATGTCTCGGCATTCCTCGCTGATTGTCCCTTTGACTGCCCTTGAGTACCCTGTTAGTGGGTGTCAATGGCCCCATCCCGGACCACATTGTCCACTGTGATGGCGTAAATGTCCGTTCAGCCTGCCATTGTCTCTGTTGAAAACCTACTCTAGGATCTATTGCTGCCTGGGGTGTGTCGAACTGCCCTTGCCTGTCTGCGGGGCTCTGTGTCGCCTTTATGATATTGACTCCCTGATCCATCGCCGCGTTGGAGGCAGAATTGCGCGCGTATATTATTTTGATTTTCTCCTCCCCCACCATGAAAGTCTGAGCCATCAACGTCGCTGCTTCCAAGGTCAAGTCCTTGGTCTCAATTAACTTTCGGAAAATGACCGATGCCCTCAATAAAGAAGTTCCTTAACATCTCTCCCCTGCGGGCGTGTGTGAACTTAGAGGCTGGCCAAGCACGGAGTTCCGCAACAAAGCCCGGTATGCTCTGTCCTTCACGACGTCGGTGGGTATAGAATCTGTGTCTGGCCATGTGTATGCTGCTCACCGGTTTGCTGAGCTCTTCAAAGGTTTTGTCCGCCAGCTTTTCGGGTGCTAGTAGGTCCTTCATGAGCGCGTAAGTCTTAGGTCCGCAGCTGGTCAGCAGATGAGCCCTTCGCTTGTCGGCCGCTGCATCTCCCAGCCAGTCCTTCGTGACACAACTCTGCTGGAGCCTCTCAATCAAATTGTCCCAGTCCTCACCAACACAGTACCGTTCCTCTGTGCTACCGGTGGCCATTCTCGTGGGTCGTTGATTCCCGTTTCTCGTCGCCAATGTAATTTCCTTACTCAATAGCACAAAACCCACACGAGGCACATTCTGTGGACAAGGTCACTCTGTGACCTGAACTTTTATTCACAGGACCCAAGAAGTGATGACCCTGCGTGGGACCTCCCTTTATATACCTGGATGACCAGGTAAGGAGTGTCTCCCACATGTTCACCCCCTGTGGTCAAGATGTGCATTTCTTAAGTATATACAGTATTTCAGTGGTGTTACATAGAGGTTACATACATGACAAAAAACATATTTAATTATTGCTTCTTCAACGCTACCCAAACATTTGTCAAATTAGAAATTACAATGGGCTGGATTTTGCGGGGGGCAGGGGGTCAGCAGGTCGGGATGGAACCAAACTTGAGTACTTTTCTAAAAGTATAAGGGCTATGCTCACTAATATCAAGGTCAGTGTGCCCAAAGAACGTTCCAGCCTCTCGAGCTACTGTTGGTTATATCAAGTCTAGGCAGACTTTTCGGGACTAATTTTCCCAGCGCATTTCCCGGCCAATTGAAGGAAGTGGGTCTGATGACGTCATTCAATGATGCGTCATCAGCCAGTTTCCTTAAAGGGACCATGCGCACATTTAGTTTGACAGTTTTGCTGTCGGCGTTATACAGCATTGAGTTGCTGCAAGCACTGACAGAGGTGCACAGAGGTGCACGGCTGCACCCAGGCTCTCCCATGACTCCTTCCATATGCTTATGAAGGGAGTCATAGCAGGCAGGGAGGTTCTCTTCCCTTCCCATAGCAGAAGAGACATCCCAAGGAGACCAATACAGCCTGGTTGCAATTGACGTCATCAGGACCCAAGTCGCTGTTTGGAGCATGGGCAGGAGCTCTGGTAACACAACTGTAACTGTAACTGTCACCAACATAACGCAAAGCATTCATTTATGAGCTGTGGACACAACAGTCTTGCAGCTGCGTAACTACCAACAACGTAATTTCATACAAAGCGTTCATTTATGAGCTGCTGACGGAGGTGTGGCGAGTAATCGAGGTGGACGAGCATTGAGGGATCGTGGGTGATTGTGGCGGAGGTTCAGCAAATGTTTTGTGCGGCGGTGCAGCGGGAGATTGTGGCGGGGGTGCGCCGAGTGTTTTGTAGCGGAGGTGCGGTGAGAGATTGTGGCGGAGGTACGCCGAATATTTGTGGCGGAGGAGCGGTGAGAGATCATGGCGGAGGTACGGCAAATGAGGGTACGGCGAACAGAAGAGCCGAGGGCCCAGAGGCAGCATGGACCAGCCCACACTGCGATATGTGTGCACACCAGGTCCCTGCAGCAGAGCAGGTCTCCAGTCGTCCTGGTTAACACGTGCCACTGGATAAAGGCCTAGCTCTGTCAAGCCCGTGTGGTGGCTGATGTGCAACAGTCACCACACGTTAAAAAAATCCATGCACAGTCATCTTCCACCCTTTTAACTGGAGTTCAGGACTGGAATATCGGGTCCTTCATTGAAACATCTGTGAACTCAGGTGGAAGCAAGTCATCCTCGTTTGAGTGCCTATGAAGATGATGATGATAACGTTGCACAGTGACCTGATGGACTTTACATTATTTAATCAAGTTTTCGGCAAGTCTTTTTCCATTGGTTGCTACTGCGGGATTCTGGGACACTACTGCAGGATTCTAGGAGTCTGATCTTGGATTTCAGAGAACATTTCAGCAAACTAGATAACTCGGGGGTAACAATGGAATCGTTCTCTATGCTAAAACCAGATTTGGATAATATAATGCAATGCACAATGGTACAGGAAGAATGATGTGTTGTATATACAACAAACAGCTACAATCAGCAATGGTTTATATGTAGATTTAAATGTAATTATTGGTCATTGCCTCAATGTAGTCAGTCAACGTGAAGTTGTTGTCGACAAGGCCACTCAAGTGATAGGAAACGTCCGGAGGGCATACGGTTATAATTAAAAAGGTTACACTAATCTGTGCAACTGCTTGTTAAGGCTAATTTGGAATAATGCAGAAATTTCAATGATCCACTGAAGCTGGTGAGAATGATGAGGATTATTCTAGGACTCTGGACTCTAAATTATGAAAAGTCACAGAATTGAATTTGTCTGCATTGTAGACAAGAAGATAAAGAGGGGATATGAACATGTCTCTAAATGCTTTGAGGATAATGGAGATATAAGCAGGGTAATTGGCTTAAGTTATTATTATTGATTGCGTGAACAAGAGTGCAAATTTCTCAAGTCTCAATTGAGATAAGCAATTAGAATAAAGTCACCGATTAAAGAAAGACTTGCATTTATATAGCACCTTTCACAATGTCAAGAGGTCCCAATGCACTTTACAGCCAATGAGTTACATTTTGAGGTGTCGTCACTGTTATAGTGTCAGACACGTGGCAGCCAAAATGCCCACAGCGAGGTCCTAGAAACAATAATCATCTGTTTTAGATGTTGGTTAAAGGATAAATATTGGCCAAGACACCGGGAGAAAATAACAGTTGTAGTTCTGCTGGGACCATGGAAATATCATCTGTAGAATATAATTCTTCAAATGTTTCAAGGACCTCAAAGCCTCCTTGAAGAAGTACAACATCGCCACCGACACCTGGGAATCCCTGGCCCAGGACCGCTCAAAGTGGAGGAGAAGCATCCGGGAAGGCGCTGAACACCTCGAGTCTCTTCACCGGGAGCACGCGGAAGCGAAGCGCAAACAGCGGAAGGAGCACACGGCAACCCAGCACCCCAGCCACCCGTCCCTCCAACCACCTGCGACAGAGACTGTAGGTCCCGCATTGGTCTCATCAGTCACCTGAGAACTCATTAGTGTGGAAGCAAGTCATCCTCGACTCCGAGGGCCTGCCTAAGAAGAAGAAAAAGATAATTCTTCAGGGTTGAATAATGTTAGATTGATATCTTTAGAGTATTTGGGCAATTACTTTAAGGAGCAAGGTTAAGTTTCATAGGGGGTGATTTTTTGCAGCTTAGATACACTTTTGGAAACAGTTTCCAGAGGGTTTATCTCACAAATGCCTGCACTTGCTTTTGATTGAGTCTCGCACCACAAGCCCCACCCCTTCTCCACGACCCGCAGTTAGGACAACTCAGGAGCAGCTATGGCTTTCTCTGTATATGCCACTGTGTGCATTATCATGGAGTTGGAGGAGCACAGGATGGATTAAGGAGACTCCGGCACCACTTGTGGAGGATGCAGCCCACCAGATATTCCCCCTAGAATATACATGCAACACAGGTCATATACATTTCTCTCTGAGGAGCTCTGCAAAAGAGTGTGCTTCACCAAAGAGGCAATAAAGAAAGAAAGACTTGCATTTATATAGCGCCTTTCATGACCACCGAACATCTCAAAGCGCTTTACAGCCAATGAAGTACTTTTGGAGTGTAGTCACTTTTGTAATGTGGCAGCCAATTTGCACACAAGCAAGCTCCCACAAACAGCAATGTGATAATGACCAAATAATCTGTTTTTTGTTATGTTGATTGAGGGCTAAATATTGGCCAGGACACCGGAGATAACTCCCCTGCTCCTCTTCGAATTAGTGCCATGGGATCTTTTACATCCATCTGAGAGAGCAGACGGGGCCTCGGTTTAACATCTCATCTGAAAGACGGCACCTCCCTCAGCACTGCACTGGAATGTCAGCTTAGAATTTATGTGCTCAAGTCCCTGGAGTGGGACTTAACCCACAACCTTCCCGGATAGCTCTGTGACCTGCTGCAGGAAGACCTGAAGCCATACATCCTACCACATTGTTTTTCTTTTCCTCCATTCAAAGCCAGAAGGGAAGGCTCACCAGACCACCCCTGCCTACTGCCCAGGACTAGAGACTTCCCAAGGCACTGGGTGTGAAGTGTTTACTGATTACTGAGACAACTTAACAAATTGCCCATTGTTTAGATGTTGGGAAGAAATATGAAAGCTTAGCTTATTAGCATTTAGCCAGCTTTTACCTTTTCTTTTATTTGTTCCTGGGATGTGGGCATCGCTGGCAAGGCCGGAATTTATTGCCCATCCCTAATTGCCCATGAGAAGGTGGTGGTGAGCCACGTTCTTGAACCGCACCAGTCCGTGTGGTGAAGGTACTCCCACAGTGCTGTTAGGGACGGATTCCAGGATTTTGACCCAGCGGCGATGAAGGAACGGCAATATATTTCCAAGTCAGGATGGTGTGCAAATTTGGAGGGGAACTTGCAGGTGATGATGTTCCCATGCGCCTGCTGCCCTTGCCTTCAAGGTGGTAGACGTCACGGGTTTGGGAGATGCTATCAAAGAATCCTTGGCGAGTTGCTGCAGTACATCTTATAGATGGTACACACTGCAGGCCACGGTGCGCCGGTGGTGGAGGGAGTGAATGTTGAAGGTGGTGGATGGGATGCCAATCAAGTGGGCTGCTTTGTCCTGGATGGTGTCGAGCTTCTTGAGTGTTATTGGAGCTGCACTCATCCAGGCAAGTGGAGAGTATTTCATCACATTCCTGACGTGCCTTGTAGATGGTGGAAAGGCTTTGGGGAGTCAGGAGATGAGACAGTACCTTGAGAGCTTTTTAAAAAAAAAAAATCATGTGGTGAATACACCTTGCCTTAAAAGCCAAGAATTAGCTGTAACTCTTCACCCTGATCGTTCCTGCGAGAAAATGGTTAACAAAAAAACCCCTAAGACGTCACAATACTTCTGGGTTAACCATTGAGGCATCAAATGTGTGATCCTTCCACGCCAGCCACATTCAGGTGGGTGAGGGAGGCGCCTCACAGAAGCGAAGCGTCTATCTAGATGGATGGAGGGAACATTGGTGGTTGAGTGAGCTGCAGGTCACTTCTGTGCTTCTCCATGTGGTCAGTTACTCAGCGACCCAGTTGCCCACCTGCCCTTCAACCAGAGAACGAAGCAGGTGACCGGGAGAATAAAATAACCAGCCGATACCGTGCGAGCGGAAACCATCTTCCCTGTGGCCTTGGTGTCCCCTCAGCACCGTTGGGAAACTTGCACCAAAGCAGTGAGTGGCACGGGCTCTAAATGGAAACATCGGACGGAAAATAACTATTTTTAAGCACCGGAACAGAGGCCTGCGCATTGTGTTGAGTTTCCAAAGCTGCACTGAACTCTGTCACCGCATTGAAATGAGCATCAACAGCACCAGGCAACGTTGCGCTTCTTCACTCATTTCCCCCTTACCCACCAGCCGTGTAATGTCACTGGAGCAGGGATTACTGCAGCAACAGAATGGGGACCGATGTTGCCAGAAACTAAATGGGATCTTGTGTATTATTGTTGGCAGAACTATAGTGTGATTTTTTTTTTTTTCCCCCACCAGCTATTTCTCTCTGTCTGCACAAAAGACTAGTCCTGTAAGCAAGCCCATGGTCCCTATAAACTGAGTGTGATGTTGTGCACACATTATCTGATCTTGTAGCATTGCCTGAGGATAATTAGCCCGTTGGATTGTCATAGGCTCCCTCATGCCCTCCTGATCTTCGCATGGCAAAATAATGAAGACTATCAGATCATATGATCATCGCTGTGCTCGCCGACCTACATTAGCTCCCGGTTAGGCAACACCTCGATTTCAAAATTCTCACCCTTGTTTTCAAATCATTCACTTCCCTCCCTATTTCTGTAATCCCCTCCGGCCCAACAACCCCCCCCCCGAGATGTCTGCGCTCCTCTAATTCTGCCCTCTTGAGCATCCCTGATTATAATTGCTGTGCCTTCTGTTGCTTAGGCCCTAGGCTGTGGAACTCTGTCTAAACTTCTCCGCCTCTCTTTCCTTATTCAAGACGCTTCTTAAATCCTACCTCATTGACCAACCTGTGCTAATTTCTCCTTATGTGGCTTGGTGCTTTATTTTTTGTCATAATACTCCTGTGAAGCACCTTGGGACGTTTCACTGCATTAAAGGCACTATATAAATAAAAGTTGTTGTTGTTGAGCTATAAGCTACAAATCAGGTTTATTAAAGGTTAAAAAGTACCTTGAGGTTAATACAGCAGGTTTCACAAGCTCACAGAATTTCAAACTTATACCTCTTCAAATTCAAAAATAGCCAAAGACAGCGACACTTCACTACCTCTGCTAATAATACTGAACCTGGACCCGCGACTGCAGTATAAACCTTATACATGTTGCGACGGACTTTTTCCATTTCCGACCTTCCCATTCACCACGACTTGAAAAACCCATCAGGAAAGCGCTTAAAATCTCGCCGTCCATTCTGGGAAACGGCAGCCAATATTCACGCGGCCGTTATCATCGACCCACTCTCCAGGCGGAGGGAATGGTGGGGCGCGTGCAACATAAGGAACCAACGCCTCCTCACTGACCCATCAGCAGAGGCCCCGGGCTTTGACCTCCCTCGCAGACAGCGGACAGCGCCCGGCCCAATCCGCACAGGGCACAGACAGTGCGGCCTCCTGCTCCGCGAGTGGGAGGTGAGGGACGGCCCGAGATACGACTGTGGCCCTGAGTCCTAGACCCTGGAACACGCCGCCTCAACCTGCCCACTGAGACCTGTGGCGGGAGGCAGCTCGCTTCCCCACTCAGCCTCTCAGGAGGCCGTCGAACGGAGAGACAAACTAGACCTCCCATTGTAAGGCTTTCCCCGTCATACGAAAGTAGTAATATCTTGTTCATGAGGCTCCATCTCCCCACCACTGAGTCTCCACACACCACCTCCAGACAGGTTGCAGCACAATGGTGCAAGAAGGTGTGACAAGCAGCGAGTGTACTGCCTCGGATATACTTCACGTACAAAAGCAAAACACTGCGGATGCTGGAATCTGAAATAAAAACAGAAAATGCTGGAAATCTCAGCAGGTCAGGCAGCATCTGTGGAGAGGAAGCAGGGTTAACGTTTTGGGTCGATGACCCTGCGTCAGAACTGGAGAGTGTTCGGAAAGAACGGATTCTTCACAAACTCTGAAAGGGGGAGGGGAAGAAAGAATAAAAGGGAAGGTCTGTGATGGGTTGGAAGACAGGAGAGATTAGAGAGACAAAAGGGATAATGGGCCGAATTCAAATGGTAATGCCAGGAGTTAGAAAAACATTGGTCAAGATAGGGTGTGAATGGTGGGTTAATGACCAGCTGCCGTTAGAGACAAAGAGAAAAATAAAAAAATGTAACCGTTTGATGTTGGAAATGGAACAATAGGAAAACAAAAGGGGGCGAAATCTGACTTGCGGCCCAAATGGTACAAAATCCGCATGCCAGCCTGAGGCCCAAGCCAAATTCGGCTTTGGACCACATCAAACTGCATCTGATAAGCTACAGGCGACCTGCTACAGCTCGTTGGATGTGGAGGGCAGGAAATTGGTCGGCGGCCAAGCCAGAGTTTAGGCTGCCCACCGCATGGTACAACTAAGCGGAGTGTGCACGGCCCATTTGTACCCGAATTGTGCAATTGGGGTCCTGCAACCGGCGTCGGGGCCCCGACTTGCATATATATAAGCAGCCTCCCACCTGGGTCAGGCAGGTGTGCTGCTCTGTCTCTCACAGGCCCGCATGGGTATGGCATCAGGTGGGCCTTGGGCATCAATGGGGTGGCCGAGATCACCCTACCCCTGGCCCCCCATCCCCCCACTGCCCCCACCCTCTTTCCCCCACCCTCTCTTCCCCCCCCACCCTCTCTTTTCCCCCCCACCCTCTCTTTTCCCCCCCACCCTCTCTTTTCCCCCCCACCCTCTCTTTTCCCCCCCACCCTCTCTTTTCCCCCCCCCACCCTCTCTTCCCCCCCACCCTTTCTTCCCCCTCCACCCTCTCTTCCCCCTCCACCCTCTCTTCCCCCCCCCCCACCCTCTCTTCCCCCCCCACCCTCTCTTCCTCCCCACCCTCTCTTCCCCCCCACCCTCTCTTCCCCCCCCACCCTCTGTTCCGCCCCCACCCTCTGTTCCCCCCCACCCTCTCTTCCCCCCCCACCCTCTGTTCCCCCCCACCCTCTGTTCCCCCCCACCCTCTCTTCCCCCCCCACCCTCTCTTCCCCCCCCACCCTCTCTTTCCCCCCCACCCTCTCTTTCCCCCCCACCCTCTCTTTCCCCCCCACCCTCTCTTTCCCCCCCACCCTCTGTTCCCCCCCACCCTCTCTTCTCCCCCACCCTCTCTTCCCCCCCCCACCACCTGCCCCCCCCCCCCGCCCCCATCACAATATACAACTGCTGACCGCACATTTTCCACGCGTGAAACAGGCAGCGAAGCAGTTGAATTTCTCTTCCAAGATGTTTTTCATAGTTGAAACAAGTTTATCAAATGAATGTGGTGGTCTCGTGTGCCACACCTGGAGGGGCGACCCCAGCCCATTTGTCATCCAACACAAGCTTAATTTGATTGACTTGAGGATAAAACAAGCAGACTATGCTAACTGGCCTCTGCTTGTTTGCCGATCAAACCATATTTGCACATGATTAATGCCTTTCAAGTGGCATGATAGATCCCGACAGTGATGTATATCCTCATCCAAACTCACAATGACCGGGCATACCTCAAAAATAGATCATAAAAATCAATAGATTTTCACATGGTTTGGATTGTGTTGGAGCTCCTCATCTATAGTACTGTCAAAAACAAGACATCAGAAGGAAAAGGAACCACATAAATGGTACATGACATGAGGAAACCTTTTTTTACGCAGCGAGTTGTGATCTGGAACGCGCTGCCTGAAAGGGCAGTGGAAGCAGGTTCAAATAATAACTTTTAAAATGGAACCAGATAAATATTTGAAAAATAAAAAGTTGGCGGGCTTTGGGGAAGGAGCCGGGGGAGTGAGACTAATTGGCAGTTCTTTCAAAGAGCCAGCACAGGCTCGATGGGCCAAATGGCCGCCTTGTGTGCTGTATCATTCTATGATTAGTACCTTGAAAGAGAATTCCAGATCCCTTTTAACATATACGGTAGTGAGTAATATTCCGCTCTGATCATTAATTATCATATCCAACTCCCCGGTGGGATTAACCTACAGTGTCCTGCTGCATTGAAGAATGATTACCTGCAGGTATAAATACTCTTCTACTGCATGCTACAAATCATTATTGAACTGTCCGACTCAGTAACTTGAGGCCTGAAATGCTGAAAATGTTGTTTGCAATTAGAGGATCACCGTGAAATAACTGAGCATAAAAAACAGGCCACAGCCAGTGGCAATTGTGAAACAAAACTGCATTTCTACAGTACTCAGATAGTAAATGGGACATGGGAACGGACTGACTTCTTTGTGACGAGTTGCTGCACCAGGACTTTTTCCCATCCTTCTGATTCCAATGTAACCAACCCCATTTTCTGAGGTTGATTCGGCAATGCAAGGGCAAGCTGTTGGCACGATTCCACTGCCCACTGCTGCCACAGAGGGAGATCGGGCAGTCAGCTAAAGAAGTGGAGAGGGCTCTCAAAGGGGCAGAAGAGCCCTGGAGAAGAATCTCGGATGAAGTCTCTCTAAGCCTCAGCCGAGGCTGAAACCTACCAAGAACAAGGGGTCGGCCATTTTAGGAGTGAGACGAGGAGACAGTTCTTCACTCGGAGGGTGGTGAATCTTTGGAATTCTCTGCCCCAGAGGCAGTGGATACTCAGTCGTTGAGTATCTTCAAGGTTGAGATTGATGGATTTTTGGATACTAAGGGATATAGGGATAGTGCAGGAAAATAGAGTTGATGTAGCAGATCAGCATTGATCTTATTGAATGGCGGTGCAGACTCGAGGGACCGAATGGCCTACTCCTGCTCCTATTCCTTATGTTCTTAAAGATAGGTCTTTGGGTTGACTTAGAGGGAAAGTTGACCTCTAATTCCTCTTCCTTTATTCCTGCCTCCATTCCCCCCACCCCCCCACTACCACAGGGACTGCTGCCATCTTTCATCAGGCAGTCCATGGGAGTGGCGAGAGTAGGAGTTAATCTGCTGCAAGATAACTAAGTCTCCATGAACCCGGACCTCAACTGCCTGCTGGGACAGGTGCAGGGAAGGAGCGATCCCGGTGGGACAGGTGCAGGGAAGGAGCGATCCCGGTGGGACAGGTACAGGGAGGGATTGGTCCCGGTGGGACAGGTGAGGGAGGGATTGGTCCCGGTGGGACAGGTGCAGGGAAGGAGCGATCCCAGTGGGACAGGTGAGGGAGGGATTGGTCCCGGTGGGACAGGTGAGGGAGGGATTGGTCCTGATGGGACAGGTGCAGGGAAGGATTGGTCCCAATGGGACAGGTGCAGGGAAGGAGCGATCCCGGTGGGACAGGTGCAGGGAAGGAGCGGTCCCAGTGGGACAGGTGCAGGGAGGGATTGGTCCCGGTGGGACAGGTGAGGGAGGGATTGGTCCCGGTGGGACAGGTGAGGGAGGGATTGGTCCCGATGGGACAGGTGCAGGGAAGGATTGGTCCCGATTGGACAGGTGCAGGGAAGGAGCGGTCCCAGTGGGACAGGTGCAGGGAAGGATTGGTCCCGGTGGGACAGGTGAGGGAGGGATTGGTCCCAGTGGGACAGGTGCAGGGAAGGATTGGTCCCGATGGGACAGGTGTAGGGAAGGAACGGTCCCAGTGGGACAGGTGAGGGAGGGATTGGTCCCTGTGGGGGACAGGTGCTGGGAAGGAGCGATCCCGGTGGGACAGGTGCTGGGTGGGATTGGTCCCGGTGGGACAGGTGAGGGAGGGATTGGTCCCGATGGGACAGGTGCAGGGAAGGATTGGTCCCGATGGGACAGGTGCAGGGAAGGAGTGGTCCCAGTGGGACAGGTGCAGGGAGGGATTGGTCCCGGTGGGACAGGTGCTGGGAATGAGCAGTCCCGGTGGGACAGGTGCAGGGAAGGATTTGTCCCGGTGGGACAGGTGCAGGGAGGGATTGGTCCCGATGGGACAGGTGAGGGAGGGATTGGTCCCAGTGGGACAGGTGAGGGAGGGATTGGTCCCGATGGGACAGGTGCAGGGAAGGAGCAGTCCCGGTGGGACAGGTGAGGGAGGGATTGGTCCCGGTGGGACAGGTGCAGGGAAGGAGCAGTCCCGGTGGGATAGGTGAGGGAGGGATTGGTCCCGATGGGACAGGTGCAGGGAAGGAGCAGTCCCGGTGGGACAGGTGAGGGAGGGATTGGTCCCGATGGGACAGGTGCAGGGAAGGATTGATCCCGATGGGACAGGTGCAGGGACAGGTGCAGGGAAGTTAACGTTGGGGTGGAGAAGCTGCAGTGTCTGATTGCCCCTTATTTTCTGCTGCTATCCCACACGATTTCTGGCAGTGCCATGGAAGGAAATTTGGCTCAGGAAAAAAGCCAAATACGAACCTATTGACGCCCTTCGAAGTTGTTAACCCTACTTTTGTATCGTCGGTGTTATATTTTCAGTGCTGCCACATCCTAATCCAGAGCAATGATACACAAGAAGACAATGATCCCCGGGGAAATCACTCAGAGAATCAAAGACATCGATGACACAAACGACACAGAATAACTTTGTATGGGAGTTGATCAGGACTGCATTGCAGAGCAACAGACAGCCAGGAGTTGAAACCTGACTGGAGATACCTTCATGAAACATGTGAGGGGGTGCCAACTAATTGTCTTCCTTCACCATACCAATGGCAAGGGAGGTTTCCACTTGTAGCAGGCATATTCGTGCGATCGCGATTTGCCTGCTATAGGTGATGGCCAGTACAATGCTGCAGCACTGTTACAGAACACTACTGTATAACAGGACTGTTCCTTCTGTGCAGTGGTCCAGTTGCTTCCAGCTCCACTCTTTCCTCCAGCTTTATTTGAAGCGCAGTCAGTGCTCAGTGTAAACCGTAACCCCACACAGATTAGAGAGGATTAGAAGGGTTTAAGTCCACAAGAGGCAATTAAACATTAACAAGATATTATTTAATAATTGATATTTGTTCTTGCATTCAGTGAACCTTAACGAGGTGCGAACCAGTGAGCACAGCACGTTTCTGCCCGAAATAAACTGAGCACTTAAGACGTTATAACCTGTAGCTTTGAAATTTTTATTTTTTATTTTTATTCGTTCCCGGGATGTGGGCGTGGCCAGCATTTATTGCCCCTCCCTAATTGCCCTTGAAAAGGTGGTGGTGAGCCACCTCATACAACTGAGTGGCTCGCTAGGCCATTTCAGAGGGTAGTTAAGAGTCAACCACATTGCTATGGGTCTGGAGTCACATATAGGCCAGACCAGGTAAGGGCGGCAGATTTCCTTCCCTAAAGGACATTCGTGAACCAAATGCGTTTTTACAACAATCCGGTAGTTTCATGGTCACCCTTACCGACACTAGCTTTTTATTCCAGATTTATTTAATTAACTGAATTTAAATTCCCCAGCTGCCTTGGTGGGATTTGAACTCGGGTCTCTGGATCATTAGTCCACTCCTCTGGATTACTAGTCCAGTAACATTACTACTATATGACTGTACCCCCATTTGAGGTTAATGCAAATGGCCAACAGTTAGTGCTCTTTGGCCGCTATAAGCGACTATCCGATTTAACCATGGTGGATGTTTGAAGTGGTGGGGAGTGTATTTTGGTCATTGAAAAAGTGACAGAAACTGAACAGTAACAATGGGCACTGCAATTAGTGCAGTGAAACTGGACTATAGACCATCAGAATAACACAGCCTAGTCTCATGCTCCAGACAGATCTGTCTTCAAATACCGAGCTAAGATGACAAGTCAACTTCATTTGTAAAATTGATTGGCAAAATATTTCATTTCAGGACCTTTAGCAGGAACAGCCTAAACTATCAGACTGTTGTTGACTGGAAGCTCATAAGCTTCTAGTGAGTGCAGAGATAATCAATTGACTCATCATAGAATCTGAGAAATCTTTCACAGTAGGCTGCGTTACAGAGAAAGATTACATGAAACACTGCAATATTCTGCAGTCTTTTCTCTGTCATAGAATGACATTTACAAAGGCTTTATTGTCAGACTCAAACCTACACGACGCACCGGCTGATTAATCATTCAAATTTCTGCAAAAGCTTCCCTGCACCTCCGTGGGAAATTGCAAACTGCACCCTGGTCGCAGTGTAGAACTGAGCCACTTTGACCCAGAAGGCCCCAGGATCCAGGCTCAGTGACAATGGCCCGGAATTTGCACGAGGGTCTCGCCATCCCTGTGTCGAGAACTTCGGGGTTTTCCGGCATTCCATTCAAATTAAGCGGGGAGTAAAGCGGGGATTCCCTTGTACGCACTGCTTTGACATCAATAAACTGTCTCAGCAGCCAATCAAAAGGCAGATTTCTCAGACAGCGAACAAAGAAGTGAGTAAACTCTTAAAATTCTAACTTTTTAAAAACAAAACAAAGATTTGGGGGGGGAGGGTCGCTCACATGGGGAAAAGGCAAACCTGAAACAACAACGAACAAACTTAAAAATATATAAACTTTTTTTAAAGTTTAATTTTAATTAAAATGGACAAATTTCACAGTGCACAAAATTAAAATTTGTTTTCCGGGCCCTTGACATTTGTTTAGCAGTAATAACCCCAGTTACCCCTAATCCCTTTGGATCTAACATTTAGTGGGGAATTTAACAGCGTGCTTACTGCGGAAGAGCTGAAGTTTTCGTCCGTATCCCTGGTTTGGGTGATTACACAGATTGCCGGCTCTGTGGGGAGGGGGTGGTCTGTGGAGGAGCTGTCAATGACTGATCTCAATGTCGGGATTTCCGCATTAGCCTGCGCATGCGCCAAATCCCAAAGTTGCGGTCAGTTTCAAAGGCGGAATGACGCCGATCGCTGCCAGTTCATCGTCATCCCTACAGCAAATTTCGGGCCGATGCCTTTACACTGGGACTAGCCCGCTGGCACTCACTGGTTCGGCTCACACATGAAGAATGGCCATCTGTGGAATCTTGCTCATCAGTTAATGTCCCACCGCTGCACGATGCAGCACGTCCATGTCCCACGGGGAAGCCTACTTTCTGCTTCTTCATTCTGTTATATTGATTTAAGTTTATATTAGGAAGTTCTCTCAGTTTAAGTCATTAGGTTGGATAGGAAACATCAATCTTGTGCGGCAGTTCATCTTAACAGGTTACGATGGGTATGAATGAAAATGAACACAACTCCTTTCTGTTACTTGATAGAATCATAGGAATTTACAGCATGGAAGGAGGCCATTTGGCCCATCGTGTCCGTGCCGGCCGACAAAGAGCTATCCATCCGAATCCCACTTTCCACCTCTTGGTCCGTAGCCCTGTAGGTTACGGCACTTTAAGTGCACATCCAAGTACTTGCCTTTATTAGTCGAGGCATGGAATACAAGAGCAAGGACGTTATGCTTGAACTGTATAAAACACTGGTTAGGCTGCAGCTGGAGTACTGCATGCAGTTCTGGTCACATTGCAGGAAAGATGTGATTGCACTGGAAAGGGTGCAGAGGAGATTTACAAAAATGTGGCCTGGACTGGAGAATTTTGGCTATGAGGAAAGATTGGAGATGCTGGGTCTGTTTTCTTTGGAACAGAGGAGGCTGAGGGGAGATCTGATTGAGGTGTACAAAATTATGAGGGGCCTGGATAGAGTTGATAGGAAGGACCTGTTTCCCTTGGCAGAGGGGTCAAGAACCATGGAGCACAGTGAAGGGGATGTGATGAGTGGCACAGCACGATGAAGTTGAGTGTGGCTTTGCAGTAACGTTTCCTGATCCACTGAGATCATTGAAAGGTTTGCGTCACTGCAATCAGGTCCTCCTGATGACATCCGTGCTTAAGCCCTCCTCTGCAATGTGCAACCAGGCTGCATTGGTGTCCTGGGGAGGACCCTTCCGCCTATTGGAAGGGAAGAGAACCTCCCTACGTGCTGTGAGTCCCTCCATCAGCATCTGGCGGGAGCGCTGAGAGAGCCTGGGTGCAGCCATGCACCTCTGTACTGTGCTTGTCAGTGTTTGCATCACCTCAGTGCTGCAGAACACTGACAGCACAACTGTCAAAATGCATCTGCGCATGGTCCCTTTAAGGAAACTGGCTGACGATGCATCATCAAGTGACGTCATCAGACCCGCTTCCTTTTAATTGGCCGAGAACCTCGTTGGGTTTAACAAGTCCAGTGAGGGGAAAGTCGTCGGGAGGGGAGCTGACATGGAACCAGGAGTGGGCAATCCGCCCCAGACCTCGCCCACCTCTCTCCCACCTCGGTGGGGAAAATCGAGCCCTAGGTGTCCACTGAGGCAATCAGTGCACGAGCTCCTTTCTGCCACTAGATGTCAGTAGTTATCAGAGTGCCCATGAATTCATGAAACACTTCTGAGGTGCTGTGGACATGTAGTGACCATATAACAGTACTGCATCCCCTTGTGAATGGAATGTTGATGGCTCCCTCTGCTATTTAAGGATAAGCAAACCATATACATCGTTAATATGTTGATAATGGATTAGATGGATCAAATACCTTTTTGTGAATTTTGACGGTTATATGGTAAGGAGGAGAGTACAGAGTACGTGATCTTAAATTATCATGGAATTAAATTAATTAAATATAGTTTGATCTTTTCAGAATTATGCCTTTTTTTATTCATTGAGAAAGAGGTGAAAAGTCATGGTTTGTAGAACAAATTCCCAGGTTTTAAAATTGGAGAGAAGATGATATGAATTAATTAGTGATGGTTAGCTGATTCCAAGGTTGGAGTTGAAAGTCTGAAAATCTTGTGAGTTCCATCTATTTAAATTTTACAGGCAATTTGCTAACAATGTTCTAAGTATAGGCCAATGCCAATGAATCAACATTCTGCACACATTCAGAATCAAATCAGCTGCCATTTATATCCAGCAAGCCCGAAGTGAGAATATTTATTTTGGTTCCTGTAATTTGACAAATTTGTTACCTCAGTCACAGCAATAAAATTCTGTGCATCACATACAATTTTTCAGGTGCGATTTTTAATGAGGACTTCCCATTAATCAATCATGAGCAAGAACGATTTTTAACAAAATATTTTAGAACGTCTTGAAATGTTCCATTGTCTTTGGGATGAGACATTAAACCGAGGCCCCGTCTGCTCTCCCAGGTGGACGTAAGAGATCACATGGCACTATTTCGAAGACGAGCAGGGGAGTTATCCCCGGTGTCCTGGCCAATATTTATCCCTCAATCAACATCACTAAAACAGACTGTCTGGTCATTATCACATTGCTGTTTGTGGGAGCTTGCTGGGCGCAAATTGGCTGCCGCGTTTCCTACATTACAACAGTGACTACACTCCAAAAAGTACTTCACTGGCTGCAAAGTGCTTTGGGATATCCGGTGGTTGTGCAAGGTTGCGGAGGTTCAGTCGATGTGAGAGAATAGAACATATAATCAAGCCTTATTAGTGAGAATTCAGCGGCCCAACTGCACAACACTATTAGGGCTGATCTTCCTGGCCTTAATGTGCTACGTCACTAATTGCCCCGCTCTGCATTTCCCTCCAGAATGTCCGCTCACTCATGAACAAGGCCCTTGCCATCCATGACCATATTGAGGACGATTACATTGGTTTACTGGCCTTGAGGGAAACTTGACTCATAGATAGAAACATAGAAACATAGAAAATAGGTGCAGGAGTAGGCCATTCGGCCCTTCTAGCCTGCACCGCCATTCAATGAGTTCATGGCTGAACATTCAACTTCAGTACCCCATTCCTGCTTTCTCGCCATACCCCTTGATCCCCCTAGCAGTAAGGACCTCATCTAACTCCTTTTTGAATATATTTAGTGAATTGGCCTCAACAACTTTCTGTGGTAGAGAATTCCACAGGTTCACCACTCTCTGGGTGAAGAAGTTCCTCCGCATCTCGGTCCTAAATGGCTTACCCCTTATCCTCAGACTGTGACCCCTGGTTCTGGACTTCCCCAACATTGGGAACATTCTTCCTGCATCTAACCTGTCCAACCCCGTCAGAATTTTATATGTTTCTATGAGGTCCCCTCTCATTCTTCTGAACTCCAGTGAATACAAGCCCAGTTGATCCAGTCACCTAGCCCTTACTGAAGACTCACCAGCCTACCCCACTCTGGCTTTACCATCTACATCTGAACCACCACAGTGGCAATGTACCCATCATCACCACGTCACACCTTGGTCTCTGCCCTCCTCCTCTGGTACCTTCTCCTCCTTCGCAGACCTCACCTTGTTCCACTCCTCTCGCCTCTCCCTTAAAATCCTCGTTCTCTACCGCTTCCACAATCCCCACCCTGGGTTTCTCATCGACTTATCTTCACTCCTCTCCTCCCTCAAACTGTACATTGAGCATCTCTTCATCCTCTGTGATTTCAATCTCCATCTCAACTCATCTCCTAGATCTCATTGCCCTCCTGTCCTCTGTTAACCTCTTCCTTCATGTAAACTCTCCGACCCATCTTCAAAGCCAGCCCCTCGACCTCACCATCTCATTTGGCCTCTCGACCTACATGGTCCGGATCACGCACAAGGCCGTCTCCAACCACTTTCTTGCAAACCTCATCACCCAGACCCACTAAGTCCCTCCAACCTCTCTTCCGTCTGTGTCCGCCCCTGCTAGATAGAGAGAAACAATTTCCGCTGGTTGGGGATTCTAGGACTGGGGCCATAATCTAATTAGAGCCAGACCTTTCAGGAGTGAAGTTAGGGAACACTTCGACACAGAAAGAGTGGTAGAAGTTTGGAACTCTTTTCCGCAAACTGCAATTGATGCTCATTCAATTGTTAATTTTAAATCTGAGATTGATGGATTTTTGTTAACCAAAGGTATGAAGGGATATGGGACAAAGGCAGGTACATGGAGTTAAGTCGCAGATCAGCCTTGGATCTCATTGAATGGTGGAAGAGGCTCGAGGTGCTGAATGGCCTTCTCCTGTTCCTATGAAAAAAACTCTTCCCGAGTTACTTATTGTTGCATTTCCAAGCTGCCAATAGTCCTCCATTTGCCATGATGCTGTTGCAGCTGTCAATGTCACTCCCTCTCCCCCACCCTCGTCCCCAGCAAAAGCCTCACTCTCCCACCCAGCCACTCCATGGCTGGAGGCGATTTGGCTTCTGGTTCTGACATTGCGCTGTGAGTTTACACTGTTGCAGGATGTTAAGACCTGCAAGACACAACTTTGCACGCCCTATTTGGAGTGAGCATCAAGCCAGCCAACACAAGTAGGGTAGCTGAAGCAGAGAAAGAGCCAGGTTGAGCTGAGGATCGATGGCAAGACCCTGAGAGGATGAGATTTGCTGGCCCCTGTCCCGTTGGATGGAGAGGTGGACAATTGTCCTTCAGAAGCCAGCAGGCCAAGGTTGGATAGTGGAGGTGATAACCTTGATTATCGTGGAGAATCAGGCAGTACTTTCTGCAGATTTTTCAAGAAATTGGATGGATGAGATAGATTCTGTAATGGGATTCAACAGGAGCAGTTGTCCACAGTCTGTGGAAGGAGTGGGTTTGATGGGATAAATGCTCGTCCCTCTTTCAATGTATTCCTGTTCTTAAACCATGATACAGTTTGTGACTTGTGGAAGAGTGAAAGGCAGCTCTCTGTGCACAATCACGCACAGCATAAATCACAGGGGAGACAAAAGATACCCATTATATACTCCAGCCATCAGTTTATGTTGGATCACGGTGGAATGCATGAATTGGTAAAAAAAAAAAGACAAACAAAAGGTTGAAACAACTGACTGATTGTCTCTGCCCTGACTAAACCTGATTGGGGAATAGAGGGCCAGCCACAAGTTGTCAGTTCATCATCTCAGGAACAGTGCCTGGCACAGCAAGGCGTGCAGAGGTAAATTCAACGGCAGAGGAGGGGAAAAAAAGTGTGAAAAGGCAAGTTGTGAATGTTAATCATTTCTGAACACAGCACCATAGTTGCAGCAGACACACAGTCCTTACCCTGTCCTGTGCTCTGTGTGCACGCAGTCCTTACCCTGTCCTATGCTCTGTGTGCACACAGTCCTTACCCTGTCTTGTGCTCTGTGTGCGCACAGTCCTTACCCTGTTCTGTGTTTTGTTGGGAGTGTGTGCACACAGTCCTTACCCTTCCTGTGCTCTGTGTGCACACGGTCTTTACCCTGTCCTGTGTTTTGTCGGGAGTGTGAACACACAGTCCTTACCCTGTCTTGTGCTCTGTGGGCGAGTGTGTGCACACAGTCCTTACCTGCTCTTTTTGTTTTGTGGTTCTGTTTCTCACCATCACTTCCTTAATTTCTTAACGCGTTTGCCTGCACACTGTTTCCTCGCTGTCAGAATCCACAGACTTCCTCAATAACAACAACTTGCATTTATATAGTGCGTTTAATGGAATAAAATGTCCCAAGGTGCTTCAATTGTATGACCTGTGAGTCTGGTCACAGGTTTGTAGAGCTGTTGCATTGTGAGTGGCTTAGCCAGTCACATGATGTTCACAAGTCTCAATAAAACCCCAGTCAGTTGAGTCTAGGTCATCCACGATGAGGTATGCAGTTGTGAACCTAGTGGATAAACATAACATAACAAATAGGTGCAGGAGTAGGCCATATGGCCCCTCGAGCCTGCTCCACCATTCAATACGATCACGGCTGATCATCGACACCAACGCCACTTTCCGTCCGATCTCCATATCCCTTGATTCCCCTAGAGTCCAAAAATGTACTGGTAACGTGTAGTGTGATTGTTAAACCTTTGTTAATAAACCAACTCGTTCTTAATAGCAATGTGTTGCAATGAATTCCTAAGCAAAGAACCCATGAAGCAAATACATTACATCAGGAGTGTTATGATTATCAAAAAAAAAACACAATTTGACATTAGGGCGGATGACCAAAAACTTGGTTCAAGCGGTAGGTTTTAAGGAGCGTCTTAAAGGAGGTAAGAGAAGTGGAAAGGCAGAGAGACTTAGGGAGGGAATTCCAGAGCTTAGGACCTAGGCTGCTGGAGGCACGGTCGCCAATGGTGGAGCGATTGAAATCTTCACATCCCACATCAATATCCTTCCTGCAGCAAATGTCAATAGTGAAACACCCATGACCTCCCCTAAAGCGACAGAATTGCTCTATAAGGTGGCACCCTATGTAGATGCAATCAGTAACCAGCAGACTGCAGCCCAAAGAGTTTGCCCGACTAACCGGTGAGGGAGTCCATCCCTCGGCCATTACAGCCACTGTGGTACCTACACATTTCACCAACTTAACCATTTGTTTATGTTTGATTTATAATTTCCCAGGGATTGTTTGGATAAAATTGCTAAAAGTGAAACACACCTATTTACAATGGAAACATTGATTCAATGTGTCAATAAAAATGAGTAACAACAAACTTTGTATTAATGACCTACGCATACCGTTAAGCGCCAGATGTTTCCATGTTTGATGCCTTATTAAAACATGGCAGGAAAATAAATCTCACCCATTACCTGGGTTTTACTTCCTTCCAATATTCTATTGAGTGTATGGAAAAGCTTCATAAATCATTCCACATCCATATTAACACTGCGAAAGGACGGGTAATGAAGTTGAAATATGGAATGTCGCACATGTCTGAATAATTAAATGTGAGAATTTTTCTGTAACTTGCTGGATTCCCCTCCCCGCAAACATCTCCAGCTATTGGAATCATCAGTGGGACGGTGCCACGAGAGTTTGTAGGATGCCTGTGAGTGATTCTATACTGAACCTTACAGTGGATAGACAGTGCTGAATGGGGTTGGGGGGTTGGGGGGGGGGGCGGTTATAATAGACAGGGTTGAATGGGGTGTGGGTGTGGGATGTACAATTGGCATTGCTGAATGGGGTGGGGGGTATAATGGACAGTGTGACTGGGGTGTGGGGTGTATAATGGACGAGGTGAATGGGGTGTGGGGTGTACAATGGACAGTGTGAATGGGTGGGGGTGTGGGGTGTATAATGGACAGTGTGAATGGGGTATGGGGTGTACAATGGACAGTGTGAATGGGTGGGGGTGTGGGGTGTATAATGGACGGGATGAATGGGGTGGGGCTGTGGGGGGTATAATGAACGGGATGAATTGGGGTGGGGCTGTGGGGGGTATAATGGACGGGGTGAATGGGGTGGGGTATAATGGACGGTGTGAATGGGTGGGGGTGTGGGGTGTATAATGGACAGGGCAAATGGGGTGGGGGTGTGAGGTATAATGGACAGAGTGAATGGCGTGGGGGTGTGGGGTGTATAATGGATGGGGTGGGCGTGTGGGATGTATAATGGATCAGGGTAAATGGGGGGTGGATGGGCTGTACCATAGGCACGACAATTTGGAGATGGGTGTGCGATGGGGTTGCGGGTGGGGTTGATAGCCATTGTACCGTCCACTACCCAGGATTTACGGAGCCTTTTTTCCAAGCTTTTGTTTTAACCGCTTCCAGCGTTTTCTGGTTCTCTTTTAAACCCCCTCCTGCGGTCTGCTGAAAAGACGGAGGCAGAGCAAAAGAGCATCATGATGGGAGTGTGGGACAGACTAGGTGTCAGATTCTCTGGCCTGCCTGCAGCACGCAGTAGTAGTCCTGGCACTGTGTACACATCGAAGACTGGGCTGCTTAGAAACCAGAGGGAGCTATAAACATAACAGAGCACGATGCATAGACTGCTTTTGTTTTTCTCTCTGTATTCAATCTTCCTGGACCCTGTGAGTAAGTGTACCTGGGACGAGTCAAGTAGATGAGCAGCAGTGAATGGTGAATAATTAGATATTAATACATGACACATTCATTTTATTGACAGTAACTGAGCCCACCATGAGTTTCCAAGAACAGCATCGACAGAATTAAAGACTTACACCCTACCATTTTGTTTGAATAAATTCAAATTGATTTCAGTAACGATTACTGCGTGTAATCTGGTTTTAATTTGAACCATTCATGCTGCACTCTCATTGCACCTTTGACCTGTGCTGGATCAATGTGCGGAGAACGCTGATAATTCATTCTTTCTGTTCAGTGCTCATGGCCAATATAACCACAGAGTAAATTCAGACAATGCTGGAAACACTCAGCAGGTCAGGCAGCATCTGTGGAGAGAGAGAGACCGAGTTAACGTTTCTGGTCGATGACGTTTCGTCAGAACTGGACAATGTTACAGAGGTAACGGGTCTTGAGCAAGTGCAGAGGCAGGAAAAGGGGGGAGAGGGGAGGAAGGCACAAAAGGGAAGGTCTGTGACAGGGTGGAAGACAGGAGAGATGAAATGACAAAGGATAAAAGGGGACGGTCTAGAGGAGATGTAAATGGGAATAGCAGGATCATCAACAGCTCCCGTCCAATAAAATGGGGCAGTGGTTAAGATCTGAAATTGTTGAACTCAACGTTGAATCCAGAAAGCTGTAAAGTGCCTAATAGAAAAATGAGGTGCTGTTCCTTGAGTTTACGTTGAGCTTCATTGGAACAGTGTAGGAGACTGAAGACAGAGGTCAGAGTGGGAGTGGAGCAGAGAATTAAAGTGACAGGCGACCGGAAGCTCGGGGTCACCATTGCAGACTGAACGGAGGTGTTCCGCAAAGCCGTCACCCAACCGACGCTTGGTCTCCCCAATATAGAGGAGACCACATCGTGAGCAGCAAAATACAGAAAACTAAATTATACTTCCAGTCGCCTGTCACTTTAATTCTCTGGCGGGGAGATCAACAGCACATGAGGGCTCATTCTACCTGCCCTGATATTAAAAAAGGGGATTTGTGGAACCAGATCAAAGATTACAACAGGGAGAAAGAAAGAGCTTGGGTTTTTGTAGCGCCTTTCACTACCACAGAACGTCCCAAAGCACTTTACAACCACTCAAGTACTTTTTGAAGTGTAGTCACATTACAACAGTAACGATTGTCTAGCAACCATTGTTCAACAATCTTTGAGGGACTCAATCATTCAGAATCATGGCAGGTCAGTTGCTGCTATTACAGTTTCAGAAAGAAATTGGAATCGTGCACTGCTGCATGACTATATTTCATTTTTTGAATTCAATCAAAGGGATTGGCTTCCCTCATAGCTCAGTTTGGACTGGTGTGTAACTGAGGAACTTAAGAACATAAGAAATAGGAGCAGGAGTCGGCCATTTGACCCCTCGAGCCTGCTCCGCCATTCAATAAGATCATGGCTGATCTGATCATGGACTCAGCTCCACTTCCCTGCCCGCTCCCCATAACCCTTGACTCCCTTATTGTTCAAAAATCTGTCGATCTCCACCTTAAATACATTCAATGACCCAGCCTCCACAGCTCTCTGGGGCAGAGAATTCCCAAGATTCGCAACCCTCTGAGAGAAGAAATTCCTCCTCATTTCCGTTTTAAATGGGCGACCCCTTATTCTGAAACTATGGCCCCTAGTTCTAGATTCCCCCACGAGGGAAAACATCCTCTTTGCATCTACCCTGTCAAGCCCCCTCAGAATCTTATACATTTCAATATCACGTCTCATTCTTCTAAATTCCAATGAGTATAGGCCCAACCTACTCAACCTTTCTTCATAAGACAACCCCTTCATCTCAGGAATCAACCTAATGAACCTACTCTGAACTGCCTCCAAAGCAAATATATCTCTCCTTAAATACGGAGACCAAAACTGTATGCAGTACTCCAGGTGTGGCCTCACCAATACCCTATACAGTTGTAGCAGGACTTCTCCACTTTTATACTCTATCCCCCTTTCAATAAAGGTCAACATTCCATTTGCCTTCCTGATTACTTGCTGTACCTGCATGCTAACCTTTTGTGTTTCATGTATAAGGACCCCCAGATCCCTCTGTATCACAGCATTTTGTAATCCCTCTGTATTTAAATAATAATTTTCTTTTTTATTTTTCGTACCAAAGCGGATAACCTCTCATTTTCTCACATTATACTCCATCTGCCAAATTTTTGCCCACTCACTTAACCTATCTGTATCCTCTCCCTATCCATATCTATAACACGGGAAGAAGACCCCAGGTGCCATTTTCGATCGACGTTGTATTAGCTCACGACAATAGGGAACCTATGATGGGCCCCCACTGGGACAGGAGAGGGAACAGAATCCGCCAGAGTTCCTGCCTCTGATCACTTTGCACCTTGCTGGCAAATGTACATAGCTGTGATGCTCCCATGGTCAAATAGCTGCCCAGCACCTATTTTCCAGGCTCATACATGAAGAACAGGGGCTTGAGCAAGATACTGGAGGGTAGCCTATGAAACTGCCTGCAAATAACATGAGAAAGAAAGAAAGACTTGGATTTATATAGCGCATTCCACAACCACCAGACGTCTCGAAGCACTTTACAGCCAATGAAGTACTTTTGGAGTGTAGTCACTGTTGTAGTGTGGGAAACATGGCAGCCAATTTGCGCACAGCAAGCTCTCACAAACAGCAATGTGATAATGACCTGATGATCTGTTTTTGATATATTGATTGAGGGATAAATATTGGCCAGGACACCGGGGATAACTGCCCTGCTCTTCTTCGAAATAGTGCCATGGGATTTTTTACGTCCACCCGAGAGTGCAGACGGGGCCTCGGTTTAACGCCTCATCCGATAGTGCGGCACCTCCGACAGTGCAGCACTCCCTCAGCACAGCACTGGAGCGTCAACTTAGATTGATGTGCTCAAGTTCCTGGAGAGAGACTCGAACCCACAACTTTCTGACTGAGAGGCGAGTGTGCTACGGCTGAGAAAAGTGAAGGGGGAGTTGGGAACCTGTGGTGTTGCAGGCCGGAAGCGGTTAATTTCCTTGAACCAGTTTAGCCTCAATTTAGCTGTTAATGGACTGGAGGAGGAAAATCAAATCTGCTGTAAATTGTAAATATCTTTGTTCGACTGATGCTGAACGACCAACAGTGTGAAGCTACTGCAAAAAATTGATTTTTATTTTTAATGATTTATTTGTGAAAGTTTTCCCTAGAGCTGTTTTGGTTTTTTTTCCTTCGAGTTCTCTTCTTTTGTGCCAAGGATCAATTTTCAGCAATTTATTTCTTTCGAGTTCAGACGTTTAATTACCCCCTAAAGTCACTCACCTGCTGCACACAAGATTGCAGATTAGTACTGGGCCTCACAGCAGCCAAACATTGTACGCCCATGTTGTGCCTTGTTTCTCAGCATTGGTTTTGAATATTAAGCTGTGAATAATTTAATTCATAATCAAAATGCTTTTCAGCATCCTAAATTATTCACAGTCGCAGCTTAAAAAGGTCGCAGAAAATCACTGCGTGGCACAAATTTTAACTCTGTTTTATTTTCATCCTCTATTTAAATTCCCAACATCAGCACCACATTGGTTAATATCTAGAGCCTTTTACTGAGTAAGTCCATACATTTGTTTGAAAGGTTAACCAGATGCACGACAGCTTGTGTGCGCGATAATTCATGCGAGGCTGTGGCTGATGTCAGTCAGCATAGGATCAGATCTAAACCTCCATCACCCCCTCAACACACACACTCACACTCACACCCCTACTCTTGGCACTGGAGGTAATGCACTGGAAATAAACTGTGATCTCAGCTTCTCAACTGAAGGGAATCTTTAAAGAAGTTTAACAAGAAGTTTTAGGTGCTGTTTCATTAGAGACCGCCAAGCAGGCACCAGGATGACCACCTATCAGAGGTTTGAACCAGACGGCCCATTTTTGGAAGTGTGGTCCTGATATTTCAACAGTGTAAAGCAGACACCGAGGGCAGGATTAATTGGCTTTCAAGCAGTGTGTCAAACCTCCCGCCCCCCCACCACTCCCACTGTCATGTATCCTACATGGTTACTGCTTGTAACATTACAAGGTGTGCCACCAGAGGGCACTGCAGTGGGAGACTTGTAGGTTACCTGTACAGGTGTGCCAGGCCTAGTATAAAAGACAGGCCACCATGTGTGATACTCACTGTGGAGTTACATTAAATGGACTAAGGTCACGACAGTTCAAGCACAACACATTGTCGCGTGGAGTCATTATTAGAGCATCTGAAGACATAACACCCACCAATCTCAATTCGAGGTCCAGGTTATTTAAACTCCCAGGTGGGCCTCATTTACATCCCGTCAGCCAGCTGCCCTGCTCCAAATGGGCCAAGACATACCTTGCAAGGCCCAGATGAGCACTCCCGCTGCTCCTGGCCTCTCACAGGTGACCTCTTGAGGCCTCTGCTTCTTTCACTTCAGGTTTGACCAAGTGGGGTGACTATGGTGGGTTCCCACCCCACCCCCCAATCAGTCAGTGGCGAAAATGGCAGCGGGGTCCTAATGGTCATCTATGCCTGAACGAGGCGGGCGTCTTGGCCACCCGATAAAAGGGCCCAGTTAAAGAAGTGACGGGCGGGAGGTGAGCGCGAACAGAGTGCTAAGTTTTCTGAGGCGATTTTAAAAGTGGGCCAGCTCCATTCCCACAGGGTGGGATGAGTTAAAATCGTACCCCCTCCCCGTCCCCCCCCCCGCAACCCGCCCAAGAGTCTGATTTATAAAATAGAAGTGTAATCTGCCATTAATGCCAATGTCTTATGATGTGGAGGCTTGAGTGATTGAGGTAATGTTGAAGCAGCTTGTGTTTTCAATGTATTTTCATCCTCATCAGCAAACATCAGAATTCAAACCCCGATCCCACCCCCTTCACCGCGTCTACTGTGTCCTTTGTTGATTCTGAAGCTGGTAAGAGACGTAAGCACAAAAATCCAGGCTGACCCTCCCAGTGCAGTGCTGAGGCAGTGCTGCACTGTCGGAGGTGCCGTTTTTCGGATGAGACGTTAAACTGAAGCCCCGTCTGCTCTCTTAGCTGGCGTAAAAGATCCCAGGGCACTATTTCGAAGAAGAGCCAGGGAGAGTTAGCCCCGATGTCCTGGCCAATATTTATCCTTCAATCAACATCACAAAAAACCCCGAGATTATCTGGTCACTATCGCATTGCTGTTTGTGTCGTCCCGCATCCAGAGGCGGGCGCTGACATTATCTGCCCTGCAAGACCATCAGCAGGCCAGGGCCATTACAGGGAGCAGCGTGCGGCGACATACCACTGCAGGGAGCAGCGCGTGCTGCTGCAGGAGGGGCCCAGGAGAGGCAAGAGGGAAGTGACGAGAGCCCAGGGGCAGCACGGGCCAGCCCACACTGCGATATGTGTGTGCGCTCGGTCTGTGCAGCAGAGCTGGTCTCCAGTTAGTCTCCAGTAACCCTTGCCACTGGACCAAGACCTAGCTCTGTCAACCCGTGTGTTGGCTGGTGTGCAACAGCCACCACAGGTTAAAGAAATCCACGCACAGGCATCTTCCACCCTTCAAAATGTAGTTCGGGACCCGGAATATTAGGTCCTTCGTTGAAACACTGTGAACTCATCCCTTTTTGGCGTGGAAGCAAGTCATCCTCGCTTTGAGGGACCGCCTATGATGATGATGTTGTTTGTGGGAGCTTGCTGTGCGCAAATTGGCTGCCGCGTTTCCTGCATTACAACAGTGACTGTACTCCAAAATGACTTCATTGGCTGTAAATCGTTTTGAGGCATCTGGTGGTCGTGAAAGGCGCTATATAAATCCAAGTCTGTCTTCTTTTTTTAGACACAGGAACCCTAAATGACACAGCAGAGCAGAGTATTTGTACCATGGAGAGGTAAGGTGCAGGTTCTTTCTGACTGCACTCCCTCTGAAAGAAGGAGAGCAACTTGAAGAGGGTAGATCTAACGTGCCTAGCCTTGCACACCTCCCATGAGTACTCGAAGGCCAGCAGGAGGTCACGAGGGGAAATAATCTACAACATTGGTAAGTGAAAAACAGCATGCTGCATTCATTCTGCAATTTAACAGAACAATGTGTTACTGAAGCCAGGGTAGGCAGTGTGCTATCATTGAATTTGGATTCATTCGTGTTACATGATAATTTTCACTTGGCAACGAGCGAGCTCATAAATAGAGTCTTCTCAGAAGAACTGATCCCAAATTGAATGAAGTTTTGTGTTCCAGTAGGAAGATGGTGTCTCAGGAAATGGCACTGGGATCCCGCTGTGGGTAAATGCATCACACCATCTGGTACTGACCCGGGAGACCAGGCAGGTCACAGGTTCAGGCCCCGATCTGTCGCCAGTTCACTGGGCAATAGTTGGGCTGCTGCAGTTGGCCTCGGTCAACCTCCGCCCCAAGTGTGAGAGGGAACAATTGGCCGGGTTTCTGGCTTCCGATCACAATTCAATGATTCTTGCTGTCTTCTTCTTAGGCAGTCCCCCGGAGTCAAGGATGACTTGCTTCCACACTAAAACCAGTTCCAAGGGTGACTGATGAGACCAATGCGGGATCTACAGTCTCTGTCACAGACGGTGGTTGGAGGGACGGGTGGGGGGCTTGGGTTGTCGTGCGCTCCTTCCGCTGTTTGTACTTGGCTTCCGCCTGCTCCCGAAGAAGAGACTCGAGGTGTTCGGCGCCTTCCCGGATGCTTCTCCACCACTTTGAGCGGTCTTGGGCCAGGGATTCCCAAGAGTCGGTGAGGATGTTACATTTTTTCAAAGAGGCTTTGAGGGGGTCGTTGAAGCATTTTCTCTGCCCTCCTGGGGCTCGCCTGCCGTGACGGAGCTCGGAATGGAGCGCTTGTTTCGGGAGTCTCGTGTCGGGCATGCAGACAATGTGGCCCGTCCATCAGAACTGATCGAGCGTGGTCAATGGCTGGGGTTGTTGGCCTGAGAGAGAACGCTGATGTTGGTGCGCCTATCCTGCCAATGATTCCGGCTGTAGAACGGCCATGTGAGGAGAGGACTGGGGTCTGCCGTGATGCTCCCTCTCTTCCCCCTCACCCCTGCACACAGTCAATAGCCGATAGCCCGCTAACCTTGGGTTAGGGGTGCCCACTGAACTAGCTCCCCAGCTTAAGTCAGTGCTTTTAGGAGAAGCTGAGAGGGAGGCGAATTTATCAAGCTGCTCTCTCGGCCTATTTTCTTTATTCCCAGATACCGCTGAATGCTGTCCAAGGTAACAGTGCTCAGATCAACAACAACCTGCTGCTTACAAATCATGGGCACTCCCTCGGAATCGAGGAAGACTTGCTTCCACTCTAAAAATTAGTCCTCAGGTGGCTGAACAGTCCAATACAAGAGCCACAGTCCCTGTCACAGGTGAGACAGATAGTCATTGAGGGAAAGGGTGGGTGGGACTGGTTTGCTGCACGCTCCTTCCACTGCCTGCGCTTGATTTCTGCATGTTCTCGGCGATGAGACTCGAGGTGCTTAGCGCCCTCCCGGATGCACTTCCTCCACTTAGGGTGGTCTTTGTCCAGGGACTCCCAGGTGTCAGTAGGGAGGTTGCACTTTATCAGGGAGGCTTTGAGGGTGTCCTTGTAACGTTTCCTCTGCTTACCTTTGGCTCGTTTGCCGTGAAGGAGTTCCGAGTAGAGCGCTTGCTTTGGGAGTCTCGTGTCTGGCATGCGAACAATGTGGCCCGCCCAGCGGAGCTGATCAGGTGTGGTCAGTGCTTCAATGCTGGGGATGTTGGCCTGGTCGAGGCATCTTAGTATGCTTAGAAATATCTACTTGCTGTCTCTGAGTCTTCGTGGTGTTGTAACAGATCCACGACCTGTCACCTTGAGATATACTTCAAATTGCCGAGATATATTGGAGGCCTTGTTTCAATGTGTCTGTATTGTCGAGCTCTGCTCCCATTGCTGCATTCACTGCACAGAAAAGGTAACATGCAATCTGTCCCTTCTGACTCGTGAGTGAAAGTTTAATAGACCTCCTAATCCGACTCGGGAGTAATTAAACGTTTTCTATTTGCTATAGCGTGTAATCTCTGAACGCTAGCGACAAATGGCATACCTCAGTGCTGCACGATCCTGAACTTCGGTGTCACAGCAGCAGCCATTAATCATCATCTATTTAAGGAGAGCTCCTTCCTTCATTCAGCCTGTTTGATGCTTGTGGTTGGAGTCAATTTCGCTTTACTCAGTGTGCGCCAGTGGATGTATAATGGGGCTGAATTTTCACAGGGTGAGTTGCACAGCTGTCTGACCATTAAAAAAAGATTTGCGCCCACTGATGGCAGGGGGAGATATTACACGACGGTTTCCTGGGTCAGTTCATTGGTGTAGCCATTGGTGTAGCCATTGATATAAATGGTGCGGTGCATGGGAATTGGGGTGCAGCTTTTAACAAGACACGGCTCGGCCTGCACACTTCAGCAGCGGACTGAACAGCAATCAGGTGAGGAAGGAGCAGTGCCTGGCTCACTCAGTTTGACTCGCGGATAACAAAAACAGCAACAACTTGCACTTAAATAGTGTCCTTAACGTAGTGAAATGTCCCAAGGCGCTTCACAGAAGTATTATGAGATTTTTAAAAATTTGACACCGAGCCGCATAAGTAGAAATCAGCACAGGTGACCAAAAACTTGGTCAAAGAGGTAGGTTTTAAGGAGCGTCTTGAAGGAGGAAAGAGAGGTAGAGAGGCGGAGAGGTTTAGGGAGGAAGTTCCAGAGCTTGGGGCCTCGGCAACAGAAGGCACGGCCACCAATGGTTGAGCGATTTATGGTGAGCCAGCAAGCAACAGAGGCTGCACATCGAGGCCTATTGAAACACTGAATTGTGGCCCTGCCTGAATTAGCAGCCCCTACGGGCAAGTACGAGATGCGCACGCGCCCATAGGGGCCCCGCAAGTTCCGGGTTTAGCCATGCAAAGCACATGTGTCGAAACCCAGAACTTGCGATCTGTCAAGAATCCTCTTGGCAGATCGCACGCATCCGAAAGTAAAGGGCCCCCGCTGGTGGAGAGTTGGGCTTTTCTGCCCAACATCTGCCTGGCGAATGACCTTGAAATTCTTACAACTGATAAAAGCAGGCATCAGGCCTGTATGTTCCACAAATCTGCATATTACAAGAGCACAAAGGCTGGCCTCTGCCTCCAGGGTCTCTTTCCCCCAGGGGCAGAGACTGATGAGGTGAAAGCATTATCTCCAAGCCAAAATTAAATTAAGGCAATTAAAGTCTGATGGATAAATTTTACACCTCGTATCATTGGCACCAGGAGAAATGATCAAGCTATACACCTCTTTCTTCATTGTTGGCATCTGTGCAAGTTCTGGCCAAACATTTCCCTACTTTCAACACTCCTTAATTGCATATATATATAGCTCAGAAAAAAATCTGGTTCAGAATCATTAGCTGACTGATTTCCCTTTTTGCCCGTAATAGAAGTTTGACTGTCGTTGTCTGCTGGGTGTTGAACGCCGACCATCACTGATTAATTCACAGCGTAACATTCTGTGATAATGCCAGAAGTAATTTAATCCCAAATAACCATTCTGTGGGAAGAGCTACCCAGCCACAATGATTATCATAATCAGGCTGGTTCCATGTTAGCGTGAGAGTGGCTTTTATTGTTCAAGTAGGTACAAGTATTTCTGGAATTAAAATAATTTTTTGACACTGGTTGACCTTGCATGGTTAACGGGCTATTTATTTGTAGATGAAGCCAATGGAGTATTTGAGGTTGGCTTCACGCTATTGTATTGCTGATCTTGCTGTAGGCGACAGAACTGCCACCACTTCCTAATACGCTTTATTTCAAAGCCATCTCGCGTGTTCACAAGGACACGATTTAACTCAGAGTCTTGGGTCTAATAATTAGACTGTTAAATGAAAAGTGCTAATTGGCTGACAAGAATGGCTTTAAAGAGAGAAGCCAACAGATTGAGCCATTAAAATGCCAGTTGATGCGGAAACCATTCACCTAACTGTTAGATGTGTTAGTTACTTTGATGCAGATGGTGGTGCAGTTGATAATATTGCAATTCTGCTGCTAATGGTGTGCCTCAGTGGGATGTATATATCAATGATTGGCTATTAAAGAGGAGCAGCACACTCCTGCTACTGCTCTTAGTGGTGGCTGAGGGAACTGCAGCTGCTGGTTCATGCCCATCTGCAGCTTTGTAGTGTGCGGGGTACAAGTAATAGGAGGCTCTATACTGTACCTACACACAGGGAGCGGGTGAAATAGGCCACACTGGCTGAGCCACCTGCACAGATACTTCCAAATAAACTTTCAAAAATTTGTTTCAAACAATTAAGTGCAACTAATTCCGAGTGTTTTTTTTTTTATTTGTTCGTGGGATGTGGGTGCCGCTGGCAAGGCCAGCATTTATTGCCCATTGCCCTCGAGAAGGTGGTGGTGAGGCCCCTTCTTGAACCGCTGCAGTCCGTGTGGTGAAGGTGCTCCCACAGTGCTGTAAGGAGGGAGCTCCAGGATTTTGACCCAGTGACGTTGAAGGAATGGCCGATATACGTCCAAGTCAGGGTGGTGTGTGACTTGGAGGGGAACTTGGAGGTGGTGGTGTTCCCATGCGCCTGCTGCCCTTGTCCTTCCAGGTGGTAGAGGTCGCGGGTTTGGGAGGTGCTGCCGAAGAAGCCTTGGCGAGTTGCTGCAATGCATCTTGTCGATGGTACACACTGCAGCCACGGTGCGCCGGTGGTGGAGGGAGTGACTGTTTAAGGTGATGGATGGGCTGCCAATCAAGCGGGCTGCTTTGTCCTGGATGGTGTCGAGCTTCTTGAGAGTTGTTGCAGCTGCACTCATCCAGGCAAGTGGAGAGTATTCCATCACACTCCTAACTTGTGCCTTGTAGATGATGGAAAGGCTTTGGGGAGTCAGGAGGTGAGACACTTGCCATCTGACCTGCTCTTGTTGCCACAGTATTTATGTGGCTGGTCCAGTTAAGTGTGTTACTGTTATCTCCCTAATAAGGATTGAACATTTCCAACCCATCCCCACCCCCGCCGCCCCCCCCAAATATTATTTGCTTAATGAGTAGTTTAGATTCTTTTTAAATTACACTCATTACATGGCAAACAAATTCAAAAATGTGGGCATTGGCCCATTGTTTGAGATTTTGAGGAGGCTGATTTGGAATGTGAGGGTCCCACTCTCGTTCATTTACACTAATTAATATTGTATGTTTTGAATGAAAGTAATTGCTATAATTGCATTTATTATACTAATTGATCTATTGTGGCATCGCGTGTGAACAGAAATTATCCCTGCTTCTCTCTAATCTTTCAATCTCCCTCGTGTCTTTCTGTTTCCCACTTTCTCGCTGTATCATGCTGACATACTTTCTATTGCACGATTTCCTGTGACTCTTTCATTCTTTCTCTCTCCCTCATTCGGTTCCCTTTAAGATATGTTTATCAAGATTTACAGTGTCAGCTGTGGCTCAGTGGGCAGCACACTCGCCTCTGAGTCAGAAGGTTGTGGGTTCAAGTCCCACTCCTGAGACTTGAGCACAAAGATCTAGGCTGACACTCCAGTACGGTGCTGAAGGAGTGCTGAGGGAGTGCTGTCAGAGGTGCGCTGTCTTTAAGATGAGGCCCGTCTGCTCTCTCAAGTGGATGTAAAAGAACCCATGGCACTATTTCAGAGAAGAGCATGGGAGGTCTCCCTATAGTGTCCTGGCCAAACAAAAAAACAGATTATCTGGTCATTATCACATTGCTGTTTGTGGGAGCTTGCTGAGCGCAAATTGGCTGTCATGTTTCCGAGCTTACAACAGTGACTCTACTTTAGACGTACAGCAGTTTATTGGCTGTAAAGCGCTTTGGGACATCCTTAGATTGTGAAAGGCATGTTATAAATGCAAGGTTTTTTTCTTTCTTTGCTATGATCCGGTTAAAATTGATGTTTATGCATTGACTGTGAAGGTTTCTTGTGCTGGGAGTTTGCCAGCAATGGAGTCACAATGGTCCGAATTTTTTTGTTTGCTTTATTGTAGGAAAAGAAATATCCTGAGGTAAGTGAAATAACCATAAACATTAATCAAAGCCCTTGTATTGGTTTTACCCCACGCCTGAAGTAGTATGCTGCTGGAGATATCGCAGACTATTAGCTTGTTACTGTACCCTGGATACCGCACATCTGATGCTGTATGTTGCTGTGGTTCCAAAATGGAAGAGGGGAATTAGAGTTAGCGAGAACTCATATCCAAAGTTACAGCTTCTAGCGGTTTGAAACTGTTTGAGAATAGGGAGCTTTGTAGGCTGAGAAAATCTAATCAATGTAATGAAACTCTGATGGTTTCATTCATTTTGTACATATTGTTACAAAACAATACTTGTTTAAAATCTTGCCTCAGGAAAGTGAGCAACACCAGTTCTGTTTTATAGCTGGATTATTGTTTATCTTATATCCCACAGCTCACTCAGTGATACTGGACAATACTCAAGACATTCACCGAGTTTATAACTGGTTAATTTTAAGAAGGGTGTTTCTATGTTTAAATAAACTTTACCGATGCAAATACTGCAGTCTTGTTTTTAAAGTGACCTTGTCTCTTCGCTAGAGATTTTCAGCCAGGCTTTGTTCCTGGAGCAGAAGTTTGTTCTGCCGTACAGTGCAATGCTGAGTTTTAGAATTTTAGATATAATTGTTTTTACTTCAACCCAGCCCTGCAATTTGTGCACAGCCGCCGATGGTGGGGCGATTAAAATCGATCTGCAAGAAGCCAGAATTGGAGGAGTGTGGAGATCTCGGAGAGTTGTAGGACTGGAGGAGGTTACAGAGATTAGACGGGTCATTTTCAGGTTGGCAGGCTGTAACTCATGGGGTGCCACAAGGATCAGTGCTGGGGCCTCAGCTATTTACATTCTATATTAACGACTGAGATGAAGGGACCGAGAGTAATGTATCCACGTTTGCTGATGATACAAAGATAGGTGGGAAGGTAACTTGTGAAGAGGGCACAAAGAGATATAGACAGGCTAAGTGAGTGGGCAAGAAGGTGGCAGATGGAGCATAATGTGGGGAAATGTGAGGTTATCCACTTTGGTAGGAAGAATAGAAAAACTGAATATTTTTTAAATCGTGAGAAACTATTAAATATTGGTGTTTAGAGAAACATAGAAAATAGGTGCAGCAGCAAGCCATTCGGCCCTTCGAGCCTTCACCACCATTCAATATGATCATGGCTGATCATGCAACTTCAGTACCCCACTTCTGCTTTCTCTCCATACTCCTTGATCCCTTTAGCCGTAAGGGCCACAGCTAGCTCCCTTTTGAATATATCCAACGAACTGGACTCAACAACTTTCTGCGGTGGAGAATTCCACAGGTTCACAATTCTCTGGGTGAAAAAGTTTCTCCTCATCTCGGTCCTATTTGGCTTACCCCTTATCCTTAGACTGGTTCTGGACTTCCCCAACATCGGGAACATTCTTCCTGCATCTAACCTGTCCAATCCCGTCAGAATTTTATATGCTTCTATGAGATCCCCTCTCATTCTTCTAAATTCCAGTGAATATAAGCCTAGTCGATCCAGTCTTTCTTCATATGTCAGTCCTGCCATCCCAGGAATCAGTCTGGTGAACCTTCGCTGCACTCCCTCAATAACAAGAATGTCCTAGGTGTCCTCTTACAAGAAACACGGAAAATTAGCATGCAGGCACAGCAAGCAGTTAAGAGAGCAAATGGCATGTTGGCCTTTATTACAAGGGAGTGGGAGTATAAGAGTAAGGACGCCTTGCTACAATTGTACAGGGCCTTGGTGAGACCACACCTGTAGTACTGTGCGCAGTTTTGGTCTTATCTAAGGAAGGGTATACTTGCGTTAGAGGCAGTGCCACAAAGGTTCACTAGATTGATTCCTGGGATGAGACGGTTGTCCTATGATGAGAGATTAAGTAGAATCTATACTCTCTAAAGTTTCTCATTGAAACATATAAGATTCTGAGGGGGCTTTACAGGGTAGATGCTGAGAGGTCTAGAGTTAAGGGTAAGAGGTCGGCCATTTAAGACTGAGGTGAGGAGGAACTTCTTCACTCAGTGGGTTGTGAACCTTTGGAATTCTCTGCCCCAGAGGGCTGTGGAGGCTCAGTCATTGAGTATATTCAAGGCTGAGATCAATAGATATTTGGACTCTAGGGGGATCAAAGGATATGGGGATCGGGCGGGAAAGTGGAGTTGAGGTCAAAGATCAGACATGATCTTATTCAATGGCGGAGCAGGCTCGAGGGGTTCTATGCCATACTCCTCTTCCTATTTCTTCTCTTCTTATGAGCTAGGGAGGTGCGAGACCATGGAGGGATTTGAAAACAAGGATGAGAATTTTAAAATCGAAGCATTGCTGGACCAGGAGCCAATGTAGGTCAGCGAGCAGAGGGGTGATGGGTGATTGGAAGTTGGTGCAAGTTCGGCCACGGGCAGCAGATTTTTGGATGAGCTCAAATTTATGGTGGGTGCATAGTGGGAGACCAGCCTGAGAGCATTGGAATAGTCGAGTCTGGAGGTAACAAAGGCATGGGCGATGGTTTCAGCCACAGATGAGCTGAAATGGGGCAAAGATTGGCGATGTTACAGAGATGGAAGCCCTATAAAACAGTACAAGGTCCTCTGACTCACACTGCAGAACTCAGCTATAACTCCTGAGATTCTATTGATCGCTGAAACTGCAAATTTTATAAAAGTTTCAAAATGTTTGATATGTGGTTACGGTAACTACATATCAATACTCATATTTCCAAGTAATAAACGAGTGTCTTGTAAGAGGTGTGTATAAATCTGGCTTCTGGCTTCCTAACAACTGGGAACATAGTCTTATATTAAATTTATTGTTCAGTATGTTTCATTTCCCTTGTCTGGTATTGAGCGGTATGAGTCTAGTAAACAAGGACAATGGGCCAAAGGTAAAAAGTGTTAACAGAGTAGGTTTTGAACGTGAATCGAAATCTAACCATAACTCTAACCATTATCTCTGGATTACTACCTGAGCCTCAAGCAAATTTGCATAGGGTAAATACGATCAGAGAGTTAAACATGTGGCACAGAGACTGGTGTGGGAGAAATGGCTTTTGGTTCATGGGACACTGCACCAGTACTGGGGTAAAAAAGAGCAGTTCCGTTGGGACGGGCTCCACTTAGACCGTGCTGGGACTAGGGTCCTGGCGAATCAAATACCTAGGGCTATAGAGAGGGCTTTAAACTAATTAGTGGGGAGGAGGGTTCAGGTAAGCGAAAATTTAAAATGTCAAAGAATAAGGAGAAGGCAATAGAGCAGGGTAGCACTGCAGGAAATGAAAACAAGAGCGTGACAGGAAGGGACAGAATGTATAAACATAAAGGTGAATCAGAAAGTGGAAAAACATTTTGTAAAGCTTTTTATCTGAATGCACGCAGCATTCGTAACAAAATAGATGAGTTGACGGCACAAATCGATACAAATGGGTGTGATCTGATAGCCATTACAGAGATGTGGTTGCAAGGTGACCAACGCTGGGAACTAAATATTCAGGGGTATTTGACAATTCGGAAGGACAGACAGAAAGAAAAAGGAGGTGGGATAGCACTGTTAATAAAGGTTGAGATCAGTGCGTTAGTGAGAAACAAGAAACAATTTTGGCTCAGAAGATCAAGATGTTGAATCAGTTTGGGTGGAGATAACGAATAATAAGGGGGAAAAGTCGCTGGTGGGCGTAGTCTATAAGCCTCCTAACAATAGCACACAGTAGGACAGAGTATAAATCAAGAAATAATGGAGACTTGTAAAAAAGGAACGGCAATAATCTTGAGCGATTCTAACTTTCATATTGATTGAACAAAGCAAATTGGCCAGGGTAGCCGTGAGGAAGAGTTCATAGTGTATCCAGGATAGTTTCCTTGAACAGTACTTTGCGGAACCAACCAGGGAGCAGCCTATCTTAGATCTGGTATGTGTAATGAGACAGGATTAATAAATGATCTCCTAGTAAAGGATCCTCAAGGAATGAGTGACCATAACATGGTTGAATTTCAAATTCAGTTGGAGGGTGAGAAAGTTGGATCTCAAACCAGTGTCCTAAGCTTAAGTAAAGGAGACTATAAAGGTTTGAAGGCAGAGTTGGCTAAAGTGGACCGGGAAATAGATTAAAGTGTGGGATGGTTGACGAGCAGTGGAAGACATTTAAGGAGTTATTTCATAACAAGCAACAAAAATATATCCCAATGAAAAGGAAAGTCTAAGAGAAGGGATAACCATCCGTGGTTAACTAAGGAAATAAAGGATGGTATCAAAATGAAAACAAGGGCATACAATGTAGCCAAGACTAGTGGGAGGCCAGAGGATTGGGAAACTTTTAAAAACCAGCAAAGAACGACTAAAAAATTAATAGAAAGGGAAGATAGATTATGAAAGTAAACTAGCATGAAATATAAACACAGATAGTAAGAGTTTCTACAAGTACATAAAAAGGAAAAGAGTGGCTAAAGTAAATGTTGGTCCCCTTGATGATGAGTCTGGGGAATTAATAATGGGCAGATGTGATCGGGGCCCATGAGAGGCATGAGTTCGGGGTCAGAAGAGGCGAGGGCCCAGGGGCAGCACGGGCCAGCCCACACTGCGATATGTGTGCGCACTAGGTCCATGCAGCATAGCAGGTCTCCAGTCATCTTGGATAACCCTTGCCACTGGACCAAGACTCAGCTCTGTGAAGCCCGTGTGGTGGCTGGTGTGCAACGGCCACCTCACGTTAAAAAAAATCCACGCACAGGTATCTTCCACCTTTCAAGATGTAGTTCAGGATCTGAATATTAGGTCCTTCACTGAAACACCTGTGAACTCATCCCTTTTTGGCGTGGAAGCAAGTCATCCTCATTTCGAGGGACTGCCTATAATGATGATGATGATGATGATGAATAACGGGGAACAGGGAAATGGCAGAGACAGGAACAAATATTTTATATCAGTCTTCACGGTAGAAGGCACTAAAAACATCCCAATAGTGGATAATCAAGGGGCAATAGGGAGGGAGGAACTTAAAACAATCACTATCACTAAAGAAGTAGTACTCGGTAAAATAATGGGACTAAAGGCGGACAAGTCCCTTGGATCTGATGACTTGCATCCTAGGACCTTAAAAGATCTCTGGAAAGTCTAAGAGAAGGGATAACCATCCGTGGTTAACGAAGGAAATAAGGGATGGTATCAAAATGAAAACAAGGGCATACAATGTAGCCAAGACTAGTGGGAGGCAGAGATAGTGGATTCATTGGTTGTAATCTCCCAAAATTCCCTGGATACTGGGGTGATCCCAGCGGATGGGAAAACTGCAAATGTAACGCCCCTATTTAAAAAAGGAGGCAGATAGAAAGAAGGAAACTATAGACCAGTTAGCCTAATATCTATCGTTGGGAAAATGCTGGAGTCCATTATTAAGGAAGTAGTAGCTGGACATTGGAAAAGCATAATTAAATCAAGCAGAGTCAACATGGTTTTATGAAAGGGAAATCATGTTTGACAAATTTACTGCAGCTCTTTGAGGATGTACCGAGCAGGGTGGATAAGGGGAAATCAGTGGATGTGGTGTATTTGGATTTCCAGAATGCATTCGATAAGGTGCCACATAAAAGGCTACTGCACAAGATAAAAGCTCATGGGGTTGGGGGCAATATATTAGCATGGATTGAGGATTGGCTAACTAACAGAAAATAGAGAGTCAGGAAAAATGGGTCATTTTCTAGTTGGCAAACAGTAACTAGTGGGGTGCCGCAGGAATCAGTGCTGGAGTCTCAACTATTTACAATCTATATTAATGACTTGGATGAAGGGACCAAGTGTTAGGTAGCCAAGTTCGCTGATGATATAAAGATGGGTGGGAAAGCAAATTGTGAGGAAGACACAAAACATCTGCAAAGAGATATAGACAGGCTAAGTGAGTCGGCAAAAATTTGGCAGATGGAGTATAATGTGGGAAAATGTGAGGTTATCCGCTTTAGCAGAAATAATAGAAAAGCAAATTATAATTTAAATGGAGAAAAATTGAAAAGTGCTTCAGTACAGAGGGACCTAGGGGGTCCTTGTGCATGAAACACAAAAGTTAGTATTGCAGGTACAGCAAGCAATCATGAAGGCAAATGGAATGTTGGCTTTTATTGCAAGGGGGATGGAGTATAAAAGCAGAGAAGTCCTGATACAACTGTACAGGGTATTGGTGAGGCCACACCTGGAGTACTGCGTACAGTTTTGGTCTCCATGTTTAAGGAAGGATATACTTGCATTGGAGGCAGTTCAGAGAAGGTTCACTAGGTTGATTCCGGAGATGAAGGGGTTGACTTATGAAGATAGGTTGAGTAGGTTGGGCCTACACTCATTGTTCAGAAGAATGAGAGGTGATCTTATCAAAACATAAGATATTGAGGGGGTTCGACAAGGGGGATGCAGAGAGGATATTTCCACTCATAGGGGAATCTAAAACTAGGGGGCATAGTCTCAAAATAAGGGGCCACCCATTTAAAACTGAGATGAGGAGGTATTTCTTGTCTCAGGGTTGTAAATCTGTGGAATTCTCTGCCCCAGAAAGCTGTGGAGGCTGGGTCATTGAATATATTTAAGGTGGAGATAGACAGGTTTTTGAGCGATAAGGGAATAAAGGGTTATGGGGAGCAGGCAGGGAAGTGGAGCTGAGTCCATGATCAGATCAGCCATGATATTATTGAATGGCGGAGCTGGCTCGAGGGGACAAATGGCCTACTCCTGCTCCTATTTCTTTTGTTCTTATGTTCTTACGTACTATTGATTTCTACCATAGGACAGTACCATAGGACACCTTATCGAAAGCTAATCCAACCAAGTCCATTCCACTTTATCTGCTGAGATCTCCCGGTGTGGAACTGGACTTGTAGCAACTTTGCTTTATTTTACTTGCAGGGTCAATAAAACCAAAAAAAAAGGGCTTTAGCAACATAGAATGTTCATGTTATGCCAGAGACAATCGACAACAACAACAACTTGTATTTATATAGCGCCTTTTACGTAGTGAAATGTCCCAAGGCGCTTCACAGAAGTATTATGAGATTTTTAAAAATTTGACACCGAGCCGCATAAGAAATTAGCGCAGGTGACCAAAAGCTTGATCAAAGAGGTAGGTGTTAAGGAGCGTCTTGAAGGAGGAAAGAGAGGTTTAGGCAGGGAGTTCCAGAGCTTGGGGCCTAGGCAACAGAAGGCATGGCCACCAATGGTTGAGCGATTATAATCAGGGACGCTCAACAGGGCAGATATTAGAGGAGTGCAGACATCTCGGGGGGCGGGGGGGGGTGGGTTGTGGGGCTGGAGGAGATTACAGAGATAGGGAGGGGCGAGGGTCATGGAGGGATTTGAAAACAAGGATGAGAATTTTGAAATTGAGGTGTTGCTTAACCGGAAGCCAGTATATGTCAGTGAGCACAGGGATGATGGGTGAGCAGGACTAGGTGCGAGTTAGGACACGGGCAACCGAGTTTTGGATCACCTCAAGTTTACTGAGGGTAGAATGTGGGAGGCCAGCCAGGAGTGTGTTGGAATAGTCAAGTCTCAGAGGTAACAAAGGCATGGATGAGGGCTTCAGCAGCAGATGAGCTGAGGCAAGGGCAGTGATGAAGACGGAGACAAAAGTCCACAGATAATTTTTTAACAGATTATTTTACCTTTCCTCCCGTTGAGTTACTTTAAAGCTACATATACGTTCCATTATTATTTTGGATTATTACACAAACAATAATAAAATGTAAGTACGAACAGTCCCTGAATTTTACACCGACTCATGGGCAGAATATTAATTATTTTACAATTAATATTTAAATGCTTCTCTATCATATCAGTATATGGGCAGGCTGTGGAATCACAGTGTACACAGGGAAACTTGAGAGCTATGAATGTTTTAATGCTGTGATTGAGGCTATTCCCAAGATACTTCCCGTTAATGAAGGCCATTTGGCCCATCTTAATTCACCCATCAAGAGCAACTCTACACTCCCCCCCCCCCCCCCCCCGGCCCCCCTCCCATTGCTGCATCTTATTGTTTCTTCGATTATTCCAGGGTTTTGCCTCCACTACTCTCCCTAGAAGTCCGTTCCAAGTGTTCTTCTCTGTGAAGAAAACCTCCTGATGTCACTCCTAAAGTTACCTTTTACTAGTTTGAACTTGCGTCTTCGTGTCTTAAAGGAGTGTTCTGGATTGACCTTTTCCGTTCGCATTTGCTATCTTATGTTACCTGTATAAGGGCACCTCCCAGACACCACCTTGTCTAGCCCGAGTCTCCGCAGTATTTCCTCATAACCAGGACTCCGATGTGACAGATCAGCCTCCTGCTTCTTCTCCCCACTGCCTCCAGCCCTCGTTTCCCAGCATAGTACCCAAGGTGCGGTCTGACTGGCCCACTGTAGAGTTTGACCACAGCTCCCTCTCGACTTATATTCTACTGTTTTGACCATGTAGTTCCACACGCTATTGGCTTGGGTCACTCCTCTGCATTGGTTGGACATGTTCGCGTGCTGCATCTACTCAAGACTCTTGGATCTCTTTTAACCTCATCCTTGGCTATTTCCACACTACTCCTGGAGTACATATCTTGCCCATTTTTTCTTTCCGACGGGCAATACTTTGTTTAGCTCATTCTGACAAAGCTGACTGCTTTCATTCCACTGACCCTCCGAGTTTGGTACCATCTGTACGTTTGACCAGTTTGCACTGAGTTTCTGAATCCAAGTCACTGATGATTAGAGACAGGTGTGGTCCCAAGACTGAGCCCCGGGACAACACACTCAGTCCCGCCCACCCCCCCCCCCCCCCCGCCCAACCCCCAGCCTGGCATCACCCTGCTAACCAGTACCTGTCGTTTTCTACCCTTCCGCGAAGTTCTCATTGATCCCCAAGATTTTCCCCAAATCCCCGCAGCTTTGAGCTTAATTAGCAATCGTTCGTGTGGAATTTTATCAAGTGCCTTTTTGCAAGTGTAAGTGTTATGTTCAGAATAACTCCATAAGATTGTATACTGTAAGCTCAAACTGTTGTGATCTTGGTCTCTTTAATGTAACTCCAGAGTGAGGGAAGCAGCATGGTAGACTGCCTTTTATACCTCTTTGCCTGAGGTGTGCAGGTGCCCCTTGGGTCTCCAACAGGTGCGCCCCCTGGTGGCAAGTTTTACACACTAGTAAGGTTTACATACATAACAGTAAGAACACAACTTTCTAGGGCTGACCACCGTCAACTTGGGTTGTCACTTCCTCAAAGAAATCAAGGAGGTTGGCCAGGCTGAATCTTCCCCATCTAAAGTCATGTTGACTGCTGTTTCCTAGGTTGTTGAACAGTTTTCTCCTAATAATGGATTTCATTATTTTACATGGAATTTAAGTAAAACTAATGTCAGTAGTTGTCTGACTCTGAATCAAAAATGGACACCATATTAGTTTGTTTCCAATCTACCGATATCGCCCTAATGACCAATGACTCCCTCCATAATCATTTTCAGTGCCTCTTACATCTCCTCGCTAGACTGTCCCAACATTCTGAGATAAGTACCATCTCGCCCAAGGGATTTATTTGCTTTAAGCCCTTTTAGATTGTCTACGATTTCCATCCAAGTCCTGAATTTTGCCTCAGCACTCTTTTCTGAAGGAGGGTATTCTGTTCATGCCGTTCCTTGTGAGTACCGGGAGGAAGTAATCGTTCAGAATATCCACTGTTTCATTCTCAGTTTCAAGGGGGGAGAGTGAGAGAGACTGGGGAGACAGACTGGGAAAGAGAGAGAGAGGGGTTTGGAGGGGGGAGAGAGAGAAAGGGAACTCGGGGAAGACGGAGCACGTTCTTCCAACCCCACAGAAAGCTCGGTGCGTGTGTGATAAGGGACATCATTGGAGTGGATGAAATCCAGAAGTCACGATACTGTCACTATTCACTTCATACCCAATCAACCTGTTAACTATCCGTGACCTATATACAATGCCACATCTATAGCGCGTGGGGAGTGGGGGTGATGTCAGAAACTTGGGCTGGGCGATGGGGCAGGAACTTGGGCTGGAGGATGGGATGGGGCATAAACTTGGGCTGGGATGGGCAAGAAGTTGGGCCGGGATGGGGCAGGAACTTGTGCTGAGATGGGGCAGGAACTTGGGTGGGGGAGGTCTTAGCCTGTGACAGAGAGCTCTCTCCTGTCTGGAGTCGGCAGTCAGAATGGCTCGAATTACACTTTACCAAGTCACTGATTACATAGGCAGGGCGGTTCTAATTATACATTCCAGAGAAACTGCTGGGTGTGTCTTATCCCCAAAGGAGACCAATCAGCAATCAGGTCAGCTGATCAGGGGGACCCAATCAGGGCATGCTTCTGTTGCAAATAAATGCGTCCATAACTTGGAGGGGAACTTGGAGATGGTGGTGTTCCCATGCATCATGGGATTACCATCACCTGCACGGTGTCCACGTGCACACCTTCAAGGGGGAACTCACAGGACTGCAATCATAAGCAGGTACTCTGGCTGATACTTCCCCTCCCCTTCCTTGCCCAGGGCAGTAACATCAATCGCAGTGTCTCCCAGCGCCAATTCAGCTCACATCAGTAAAACCCTATATAGCTAACTCAGTATAGAAGCTGTCACCTCCCTGGCTTGTACAGCTGGGTGCCACTCAGTGCTTTTATCAATGGACACGCTCAAAGCCTCCTTGATAAAGTGTAACATCCCCACCGACATCTGGGAGTCCCTGGCCAAAGACCGCCCTAAGTGGAGGAAGCGCGTCTGGGAGGACGCTGAGTACCTCGAGTCTCGTCGCCGAGAGCATGCAGAAATCAAGCGCAGGCAGCGGAAGGAGTGTGCGGCAAACCAGACTCCCCGCCCACTCTTTCCTTCAACCGCTGTCTGTCCCATCTGTAACAGAGACTGTAATTCCTGCATTAGACTGTACAGTCACCTGAAAACTCACTTTGAGAGTGGAAGCAAGTCTTCCTCGATTTCGAGGGACTGCCTATGATGATGATTATCAATGGTATGCATGTGCTCAATGGAGGTGATATGCCAAGATCAGACACAAACTGAGTTACGTGCAGTACTCAAAAATATCTGGTTGTATAAAAATTCTGCTGAGCTGTGTGTGTGTCACGGAGCTGCTGTATTTTTGCAATCTATTTAATTTTACAAGATAATTGAACTAAATTTGTGAGATGATGTGGAACATTTCACTGCTTTCAGTCCTTCAAATTTATTCGGAGCGCAATGGCATCACTCCAACACCTTCAATTAAAAGGCTGCAATTCAGTGGTTAGCAAATACGCAAATGTGATTGAGCCTTTGTACTTAAGCCTGATACAAAACTATAATGATGGTGATAAAAATAATCCATGCAGCACTGAAGCCAGCACTGCACAACATGTCCTGTGTATCTTGCGGTTCGGAGCGTGCAGCCTATCCAAACTGAGGAAATTTAATGTCCCGGTGTGGCGACAGAGGAGCTCAGCCATCAATTAAATCCTGTCTTGACACCACTCGATTGATGGGGGTTTTAATAACAGAGCAATGTGCTGAGATTTATATAAATAATAGAAGAGTGCTGAATTTGTCGCTCAACAAAGACGCAGTTTCATCTGCAGAGACTGGATTCAATCACTCAAGCTTAAAGTTCTCTTGTACTTCATTGGCTGTATAGTGCTTTGAGACGTCCAGTGGTCATGAAAGTCACTATATAAATGAAAGTCTTTCTTAAAGTTTAAAGAACTTGCATTTTTTAGCACTTTTCCCGACCTGTGGACGTCCCAAAGCACTTTACAACCAATTAAGGAATTTTTTGAAGCATAGTCTGTTGTACTATAGAAAAAACTTTTAAGAAAAACTTGTATTGATATATTGCCTCAAAGTAATGAAGACTCCACAGTGCTGCACAGAGGAGAAATGGACACTACGCTGTAGAAGAGGTACAGTCAGGGGAGGTGACTGAAGATTTGGGCAAAGAGAAAGGTTTTGAGGAGGCTTTTGAAGGGAGGGAGAGAGGCAGCAAGGATGGGGGTTTGGCAGCTTAGGGACTACCGGACAGCATTGTTAAGGCAGCTGAGAGGGCATTGGACGCACAGGAGGATCAGCATCAGTAGACCACAGGCCATTGCCCGGACTATCGGGAGAGGCAGTTGCTGAAATAGGTTGGATGAGGTTGTGGAGTGATTGGTGAATATAGATAATGCTTCTGAATGCATTGGGATGGAGAGCTGGTGAAAGTTGGCATGGGTGATGGTCATGTGCAGGAAAGGATGTGGTTGGTGAAACTTTAGATGAGTTGCAGATGACACAAAGATCAGTGGGAAAGCGGGTTGTGTAGAGGACACAGAGAGGCTGCAAAGAGATTTAGATAGGTTAAGCGAATGGGCTAAGATTTGGCAGATGGAATAAATGTCAGAAAATGTGAGGTCATCCACCTTGGGAAAAAAAAACAGTAAAAGGGAATATTATTTGAATGGGGAGAAATGACAACATGCTGCGGTGCAGAGGGACCTGGGGGTCCTTGTGCATGAATCCCAAAAAGTTAGTTTGCAGCTGCAGCAGGTAATCAGGAAGGCGAATGGAATGTTGGCCTACATTGCGAGAGGGATGGAGTACAAAAGCAGGGAGGTCCTGCTGCAACTGTATAAGATATTGGTGAGGCCGCACCTGGAGTACTGCGTGCAGTTTTGGTCACCTTACTTAAGGAAGGATATACTAGTTTTGGAGGGGGTACAGAGACCATTCACTAAGCTGATTCCAGTGATGAGAGGGTTACCTTATGATGATAGATTGAGTAGACTGGGTCTTTACTCATTGGAATTCAGAAGGATGAGGGGTGATCTTATTGAAACATTTAAAATCATGAAAGGGATAGACAAGATAGAGGCAGAGAGGTTGTTTCCACTGGTCGGGGAGACTAGAACTAGGGGGCACAGCCTCAAAATACAGGGGAGCCAATTTAAAACCGAGTTGAGAAGGAATTTCTTCTCCCAGAGGGTTGTGAATCTGTGGAATTCTCTGCCCAAGGAAGCAATTGAGGCTAGCTCATTGAATGTATTCAAGTCACAGATAGATAGATTTTTAACCAATAAGAGAATTAAGGGTTATGGGGAGCGGGCGGGTAAGTGGAGCTGAGTCCACGGCCAGATCAGCCATGACCTTGTTGAATGGCGGAGCAGGCTCGAGGGGCTAGATGGCCTACTCCTGTTCCTAATTCTTATGTTCTTATGTTCTTGGAGTTGAAAGAGGACAGAATTTGAAGGGCAGTGAGGTCAGACCTGCAGGTAAAAATTTTAGCAGAGAAAGGTATGAGTTAAAGATGGAGGTGGGTATAGAGTTGGAGTTAGTGGTTATGTTGATGTTTAGGATATGGGGTTTGAAGCTCAATGCTTCAATGGGTTGTAAATCTGTGGAATTCTCTGGCCCAGAGAGCTGTGGAGGCTGGGTCATTGAATATATTTAAGGCGGAGATAGACAGATTTTTGAGCGATAAGGGAGTAAAGGGTTATGGGGAGCGGGCGGGGAAGTGGAGCTGAGTCCATGATCAGATCAGCCATGATCTTTTAAATGGCGGAACAGGCTCGAGGAGCCAAATGGCCTACTCCTGCTCCTAGTTCTTATGTTCTTATGAATAGGACAAAGAACTGTAACAATTGGTCTCAGCAAGCAATCTGACTATTTTGCTACTTTTAGCAGCAGTATGCATAGTATTATAGAAATTTACAGCACAGAAGGAGGCCATTCAGCCCATTGTGTCCATGTCGGTCAAAAAAGAGCTGTCCAGTCTAATCCCACTTTCCAGCTCTTGCTCTGTAACCCTGTAGGTTACGGCACTTCAAGTGCATATCCAAGTGTGAAATTTGTACAAAATTCTCACACTGTTTTGAATAATCAATGTAATTTTGGCGGATTGCGTTATCTTCTTCGTAGGCAGTCCCTCGGCGTCGAGGGTGACTTGCTTCCACACTAAAAATGAGTTCTCAGGTGACTGACGAGTCCAGTGCGGGACCTACAGTCTCTGTCACAGGTGGGGCAGACGGTGGTTGAAGGAACGGGTGGGTGGGGAGCCTGGGTTGCCGTGCGCTCCTTCCGCTGTTTGCGTTTGGCTTCAGCTTCCTCTCAGCGAAGAGACTCGAGGTGTTTGGCTTTTCCTCCACTTTGAGCGTTCTTGGGCCAGTGATTCCCAGTTGTCGGTGGGGATGTTGCACTTTTTGAAGGAGGCTTTGAAGGTGTCCTTGAAGCGTTTCCTCTGCCCACCTGGGGCTCGCTTGCTGTGTCGAAGCTCCGAGTTGAGCGATTGCTTTGGGAGTCTAGTATCGGGCATGCGGACAATGTGGCCCATCCATCGGAGCTGATTGAGCGTGGTCAGTGCTTCGATGCTGGGGATGTTGGCCTGGGCGAGAACACTGGCGTTGGTGCGCCTATTCTGCCAATAGATTTGCAGGAACCTGCGGAGGCAGCGCTGGTGGTACTTCTCCAGTGTTTTGAGGTGTTTACTGTACATTGTCCATGTCTCTGAAACATATCGGAGGGCGGGTATCACTGCTGCTCTGTAAACCGTGAGCTTGGTGCTGGGTTTGAGGTCTTGGTCTTCCAGCATTTTTTTCCTCAGGCGACCGAAGGCTGTACTGGCGCACTGAAGGCGGTGTTGGACTTTGTCATCGATGTCTGCCCTTGTTGACAGTAGGCTCCTGAGGTATGGAAAATGGTCCATGTTGTCCAAGGCCAAGTGGTGGATTATGATAATCGGGGGGGGCAGTGCTGTGTGGCGAGGGTGGAGGACCTTTGTCTTATGGATGTGTGGTGTAAGGCCCATGCTCTCGTACGCTTCGATGAAGGTGTTAACGATGGTTTGGAGTTCAGTCTCCGAGTGTGCGCAGACGCAAGCGTCATCTGCACACTGTAATTCAATGACCGAGGATGGGCCGACCTTGGATCTGGCCTGGAGGCGGCGGAGGTTGAACAGTTTCCCATTCGTTCTGTAGATTAGCTCCACTCCAGCAGGGAGCTGACTGAGGGTGAGGTGGAGCATTGCAGCAAGGAAGATCAAGAAGAGCGTTGGTGCGATGATGCAGCCTTGCTTGACCCTGGTCCGAACATGAATTGGGTCTGTGGTGGATCCATTGGTCAGGATCACGCTCCCATGACATCGTGAAGCAGGCGGAGGATGGTGACAAACTTTTGAGGGCAACCAAATATGAGGAGGACGCTCCATAATCCCTCGAGGTTGACAATGTCGAAGGCCTTTTTGAGGTCAAAGAAGGCCATGTACAGGGGTTGGTGCTGTTCCCTGCATTTCTCTTGGATTTGCTGTGCAGTGCAGATCATGTCTATTGTGCCCCACAGTGGGCGGAATCCGCATTGCGACTCTGGGAGGAGGCGATTGAGGATGACTCTTGCGATGACTTTCCCTGTGGCAGACAGCAGGGAAACTCCTCTCTAATTATCGCAATTGGACTTGTCACCTTCCTTGTAGATGGTCACGATTACAGCGTCTCTGAAATCCCCTGGCATGCTCTCCTCCTTCCAGATAAGAGAAATGAGATCATGCATTCGTGCCAATAGTGCTCCTCAAAGCCTCCCTAATAAAGTGCAACATCCCCACTGACGCCTAGGAGTCCCTGGCCCAAGACTGCCCTAAATGGAGGAAATGCATCCAAGAGGGTGCTGAGCACCTCGAGTCTCAACACCGAGAGCATGCAGAAATCGAGCGCAGACAGCGGAAAGAGCTTGCGGCAAACCAGTCCCACCCACCCCTTCCCTCAGCGACTATCTGTCCTACCTGTGACAGAGTCTGTGGCTCTCGTATTGGGCTGTTCAGCCACCAAAGAACTCACTTCAGGAGTGGAAGCAAGTCTTCCTCGATTCCGAAGGACTGTCTATGATGATGGCTTCTCCACCATGTTTTAGTGCTTCGGTGGGGATTTCATCTGCTCCTGAGGCCTTGTTGTTCCTCAGTTGTCGAATGGCCTTTTCTACCTCATGCCGGGCTGGGATTGTGCTGAGATGGTGGCGGGTAGCATGCTGTGGGATGGAGTCCAGGACACTCGCGTCGAAGACAGAGTTTCGGTTAAGGAGATCTTCGAAGTGCTCCTTCCAGCGAGCACTGACTGCCTCTCTGTCCTTGATGAGTACCTCTCCGTTCTCGGCCAGCAGTGGGGTATAGCCTTGGGTGCTTGGGCTGTAGGTGGACTTGACTGCGCTAAAGAATCCTCACGTCGTGGTTGTCGGCTCGTTGCTGGATCTCCAGCGCTTTCTTCACCCACCATCTCTTCTTTAGGTCGCGAGTGTTGTGCTCCTGACACGGATGAGACTGCACACAGGGAGGTTAAAGTAACAGTGACCTCAGTCCTTATTAAAACACTCCAGAGTGAGGAACAGGCCTTAGGGGCCGGTTTATATACAGTGCTCTACAACAGCGAGTTTTTTGTTGGACCTCGGCCTTCAGACGTCTGTGGAGCTGCTTTTTTGCTCTCGAGTTGTGTTGCGGTTTCCAGTTCAAGAATGCCCTGCACTTGCGGTTTATTAGCTCCTGGATCTCCTGGTCGTTCTCGTCAAACCAGTCTTGGTGTTTCCTGGTCGAGTGACCGAGCGTCTCTTCACAGGTGCTAATTATGGAGGCCTTGAGGGCAGACCAGGTGCTGTGGACATTCTGCATCTCCGGTTCACTGGGAGTCGTTAGGTTGGCAGTGAGGCGCTGGCTGAATAGGACTTTCTTAGCAGGATCTTTGCGTGCTCCAGCGTTGATTTTCCTGTGCCATTGTTTCTGTTGCCGTTGCTGTTTTGGGGCTACATTGATGGTGATGACAGAGCGGATTAGGTAGTGGTCTGTCCAGCAGTCTCCAGCTCCTGTCATGGCGCGAGTGATGCACACGTCCTTGCGGTCCCTCGCTCAGAAGATGACATAGTCTAGCAGATGCCAGTGCTTGGAGTGAGGGTGTTGCAATGAAGCCTTATACTTGTCTTTCTGACGGAACAAAGGGTTGGTTATGACAAGGACATGTTCTAAGCATTTCGTCAGGAGGAGGGTACCATTGGAGTTGGTTTTCCCTACCCCTCTCTGCCGATCACACCTCCCCAAAAGTCTGTGTCCTTTCCAACTGTGGCAAAGTCGCCAAGGAGGATCAGCTTGTCGCCCGTTGGGACTTGAGACAGGGATTGTTCGAGGCTGGAGTAGAATTCCTCCTTGGCCTCGTCTGTAGCTTGGGGCGTACGCGCTGAAGACCGTAGTGCACTGGTTCCGGGCTAGGGTGGGCCGAAGAGTCATGAGGCGTTTGTTTATCCCACACGGGGAATCTCTGAGACAGCCAACTCGCTCATTTTTTTATGGCAAAGCCTACCCCAGGGAGGCGACGTTCTTCTTCTGGTTTACCTTTCTAGAATGCATTCTGCTTCTGGTGCAGCTCACTGGCCTGAAAACTCTGAGAATGTGTTCACCAAAAATGATCACTTTGTAACAGCAAACAAGTAGAGAGATTGTAAGATATATTTGTGCTGCCATATACAATGGATCATTTCTGTTGCTTTTACTGTCCTTAATAATTGGTTTCCGCACTCTGAGCTTTTATGCCAGTGGATTGTAGTCAAGCTTTCAAACATTCATATGTTTTCTGATTTGTTTTATGCATTACCCATCATCATAAGCAGTCCCTCGAAATCAAGGAAGACTTGCTTCCACTCTAAAAGTTCTCAGGTGACTTTCCAGTCCAATATGGGAATTACAGTCTGTGTCACAGGTGGGACAGACAGTGGTTGAAGGAAAGGGTGGGTGGGGAGTCTGGTTTAGCGCACACTCCTTCCGCTGCCTGCACTTGTTTTCTGCATGCTCTCGGCGACGAGACTCGAAGTGTTCAGCGCCCTCCCGGATGCTCTTCCTCTACTTACGGCAGTCATGGGCCAGGGATTCCCACGTGCCGGTGGGGATGTTGAACTTTATCAAGGAGGCTTTGAGGGTGTCCTTGAAACGTTTCCTCTGCCCACCCAGGGCTGGCGCACTGGAGGCGATGTTGAATCTCGACGTCAATGTCTGTTCTTATTGATGGTAGGCTCCCGAGGTATGGAAAATGGTCCACGTTGTCCAAGCACGCGCCGTGGATTTTGATGACCAGGGGTCAGTGCTGTGTGGTGGGGTCAGGTTGGTGGAGGACCTTTGTCTTGAGGATGTTTAGTGTAAGGCCCATGTTTTCATACGCCTCGGTGAAGATGTTGACGGTGGCTTGGAGCTCAGCCTCTGAATGTGTGTCATCCGCGTACTGTAGTTCGATGCCAGAGGTTGAGACGGTCTTGGATCTGGTCTGGAGACGACGAAGATTGAACAGGTTCCCACTGGTTCTATAGTTCAATTCCACTGCAGCGGAGAGCTTGTTGAGTGTGAGATGGAGCATTGCAGCGAGGAAGATCGAGAAGAGCATTGGCGCGATGACTAAGCCCTGCTTGACCACGGTCCGGACATGGATTGGGTCTGTGGTGGATCCATTGGTCAGGATCACAGCTTGCATGTCGTCGTGGAGCAGGTGGAGGATGGTGATAAACTTTTGGGAGCAGCCGAAACAGAGGAGGACGCTCCATAGTTCCTCGCGGTTGACAGTGTCAAAGGCCTTTGTGAGGTCAAAGGCGGCCATGTACAAAGGTTGGTGCTATTCCCTGCATTTCTCTTGTAGCTGTCGCGCGGTGAAGATCATGTCCATTGAACCCCTTAGTGGACGGAATCTGCATTGCGACTCTGGGAGGAGCTCTTCAGCCACAGGGAGAAGACGGTTGAGGAGGATTCTAGTAATGACTTTCCCAGTGGCCAACAGCAGGGAGATTCCTCTGTAGTTCGACTGCGTTAGCAGGGCTCCAATGGCATCGCTCACAGTAAGACAGATTATATGCTGTTTTATAAAGGAAATGCACTTCTGTAGTGCCTTTCACACCACTAGATGTCTAAACGTGCTTCACAACCAATGAGATACTTTTTGGAGTGTAATCAGTGTAGGAAACACGGCAACCAATTTGCACACAGCAGACTCCCAAGACCAGATAATCTGTTTTAGTGATGCTGATTAAGGTATAAATATTGGCTCTGACACTGGGGATAACTCCACTGCTCTTTTTCGAAATAGTGCCATGGGATCTTTTACATCTGAAAGACTGCACCTCCGCACTGCACTGGAATGTCAGCCTAGATTTTTGTGCTCAAGTCCCTGGACTGTGACTTGAACCCACAACCTTCTGAATCAGAGGCAAGGGTGCTATTCACTGAGCTGCGGTAGGGATGTATTGCACCTTGTCTGGCCTGTCCCATTAAAACAACAGGTCGAATTGCTCTCATTTCTGAGATTAATTAGAGGTTACTTATAATTGATGTGAAGTTTGTAGATTGGCAGGTCATTTTAAATGTCTATTTCCTAGTCATAAGAAACCAAGATGAAATAACGATCCTCCTTACGTTTCTTCTTATACTTTTGACAATTTGTGTGCTGTCTGAAATGTGACCTCTGGAAAAACTATTCCAACCTGGAAAAAAAGTAATTGAATGCATTTTCAGTACTGTTGCCAAATTCTGTTTTGAGGATAATGTGCAATGTCTTTTATCTTTCAGTAAGGTATATAGTAGCCAAGATTTTCTTATTCAGCACCTGGGCATGTGGGATTGGTGGGTCAGAGGAGCTTAAGGCAAAATCAGACACATGCTCCCCACAATTTTCCATCCACTAATTTTTACTGGACGGAAAACTGAGCCACTCATGGCCAGTTTTGCCAGGAGCACTTTTCCCCTGTCACGGTCACACACCCAGATACTGAAGAAGGAAATGTATCCCAATATTTTTACTCTGTCAGTCATGTGATTCTATAGTGATTGAGTAAATTTGCTATATTATAGTGATGGGCATGCTGCAGGATCATAGTAAACATCAGAGTGCTTGTTTCGGGCTCTCTAATCCGAGCTACGTCATGGCAGACGGGTCCCAGCAGGGCAGAGAAAACGCTTCAAGGATACCCTCAAAGCCTCCTTGAATAAATGCAACATCCCCACCGACTCTTGGGAATTCCTGGCCCAAGACCGCTCAAAGTGGAGGAGAAGCATCCGAGAAGGTGCCGAACACTTCGAGTTTCTTCATCGGGAGCACGAGGAAACCAAGAGGAAACCAAGCGCAAACAGCAGAAGGAGCACACAACAACCCAAGCACCCCACCCACCCATCCCTCCAACCACCATCTGCCCCACCTGTGACAGAGACTGTAGGACTCGCATTGGTCTCATCAGTCACCTGAGAACTCGTATTAGTGTGGGGCAATTCATCCTCGACTCCGGGAGACTGCCTAAGAAGAAGGAGAAGAAGAGTAAACATGAAAGAGCATGGCACTGTTGTACAATAAACCACTTGGAGTGCAGTGACTGTTGTTGCCTGGCAAACACAGCAAAACCTTAGCAACACAGCAAGATCCCATGAGCAGCAATGAGAGAAATGACCAGTTTTGGGTTGGGAGAAGAATGTTGGATCATTCCCTAAGCACTGCACTGTAAGGTCAGCCTGGATTATGCGCTCCAGTTAGAGATCATTGAAACCGCAACCTTCTGAGTCAGAGGAAGGGTTCCACCAACTGAGCGAAGCTAACATTACTTCAGAAATGGATGTTAAACACACACAGACTGTGTGGTTAACTTGAGCAGTCGCTAACAAGAACACTTGACGATTGGACATTGTACAATCAAAGGTCTAACTATTTGTGACAATGAGCTACCTCTGTCAGCAAGCTACCCTTCCCCCGGTGAACGCTGACTTTGTAAGCAGGGTATAGGCATCTCGTGCAACGATCTCTTCATCGCCACAAACATCTGGGAACTGATCGCCCGAATTTCAGAATAGCTCACCGCTCCCTTGATTCTTTGCTCACTCTGCCTTTGTTACTGTGACGACAGTATTACCTGAGAAAGTAAAGATACCTCTAACCGTAATAGGCCAGAAACATTTACTAATACATCACTCATTTCTTTATAACTGCGACCTCATGCCCAAAACCTTATGCATAATGAAAGAATACCATTGCCAAACGATATGAAGTGGTAATAATATTTTGGGAAGAACTGTGAGCCGTATATGAACTCATAATGTGATTGACTCATGTGGTCTTTCTTTGAAGTTATTTTTCACACCTTAGCTTCAAAAGCAGAAACTGATGCCTGTCTGAGCACAGACACTTTCTTTTCTAACTGCAGTCCTCTTGCTATCATGTGACTTTTTAAAGTTATATAACAAGCCTGAGTGTGCGTGTTTTGAGAAGTAGCTCCTGTGTTCTGTGGGTGGCTCAGTCGTGAGGACAATGCTTAGGGTGGAGCTGAGGCACACAAGACAAGTAGGTTCACTCGGTTGATTCCGGGGATGAGGGGGTTGACTTATGAGGATAGGTTGAATAGTTTGGGCCTATACTCATTGGAATTCAGAAGAATGAGATAACGTATAAGATAATGAGGTGACTTGACAAGGTGGATTCAGAGAGGATGTTTCCACTGATGGGGGTGACTAGAACTAGAGGGCATGATCTTAGAATAAGGGGCAGCCCATTTAAAACAGAGATGAGGAGGAATTTCTTCTCTCAGAGGGTTGTAAATCTGTGGAATTCGCTGCCTCAGAGAGCTGTGGAAGCTGGGACATTGAATAAATTTAAGACAGAAATAGACAGTTTCTTAAACGATAGGGGGATAAGGGGTTAGGGGAGTGGGCAGGGAAGTGGAGCTGAGTCCATGATTAGATCAGCCATGATCTTATTAAATGGCGGAGCAGGCCCAAGAGGCCATATGGCCTACTCCTACTCCTATTTCTTATGTCCCCACTCCTGTATAGGCTGAGCTCTCTGATATCAGCCGGTAAAGTGGTGGGGGGAGGGCATTATAATGGACCCAGTACCCTTGGGGGTACGTGTAATGTATTTGCTTCATGGGTTCTTTGCTTAAGAATTCATAGCAACACATTGCTATTACAAACTAGTTGGTTTATTAGCAAAGATTTAACAACCACACTACACATTATCAGTTCATCCACCAGGCTCACAACCACCTGCCGCATCGTGGATCCCCTGAACCCAACTAGCTGGGGTTTTATTGAGTCTTGTGAACATCACGTGACTGGTTAAGCCACTACCAACTCAACAGCTCTGCAACTATTTTAGTTGAAACCAAAAATCAAGTGCCCCCCTCAAAAAGTCAACAGCTTCACAAACCTGTGAGCATAATCACAGGTGCATACATTACAATACGGAAAAATAAATCTGCCAGCTCTATTGGGAAGTGAAAGCAATGGACTTGGCTTGAAGCCCTCTCAGTCATGTGTTGGTCGACTTCAACCATAGGGGCTGAAACCTTTCTGTCGTCGCCCTATGTCCACACGTTGGCACTTTCCAGTGAGATTCATTGGATCATTACCGGTGTGCTATGATCCTGTACACCTTCTGTTGTAGGTATTAGGCACCCTAGGGCAACGGCACCTGTAGGATAAGGTTAGAAATACACCTGTAGTATAAGGTTAGAATTAAATATGTAACTTGTACCATAAAATGGCTACCAGTGAAGCCTCAAGGGATTTCTGTTAGCTGAAATAGACCGCATTCCTGGAGACTGATACTTGTTGTTTCCCACACACAGGACCAGCAAGCAAGCTCAGCAGGTGTCTCTAATCAGCTAGGCCTCAGGACTAAATGTTCTAGTAACAATACGACTCTGTAGCAGGATGGAGATAAGGAGGCTACCCAAAGACAGCATCCAAGGACAGTAAGATAAGGGAGGCCCAGGCCATGTTACAAGACACATGAGTCATTCCTAGCAACACACCCCTTAGCAACACATCTCTTGGCAACACATGAGCCACTTTACGTTTAGAGACTAACTCTATCTATTGGTCTAATGTAACTGTAGTAAACTGTTGTATGTAACTGTAGTAAACTGTTGTAAAACATATAAAGATCCATGAAACCCTTTGTTCTGCGGAGTGAAGTGCCTGGATCCAGTCCTGAGGCTTCCTCCCCGCTGGCGTTAATAAAGGCCGCATTGGCGTTGGAACCGACTCTGAGTGTTGAGTGATTCTTCTGATAAACACTAACACTAACACCTTCGATATTCATTTTTGACCATTCTTACTGACATACATTCCTTTTATGCCGGTGGATTCTCCAGCGCTCATCTGAATGAAAGCCTGAGCGTTGAAGGTTGATTTATATAATTTACCTTGAGATGTTTATGTTTGTTATGTTTCCGCATCAAATCTGTAGTAAATGCAGAAGCCCCAGTGAGCGGCCCAATATTTCTCCTTGGTCTAATTTCTGTAAGTACGACCTCCCCCCCACCAAGCCAGTGAATATGGGGGCTCTGTGACCCAGGCTCTCCCACCATCCTTGAGTGACTACCCTGAGCCATTGAGCTGCTGCAACCATTTAAATGCTGCAGCAACACTGTATTTCCCTCTTCTTCCTACACCCCCGGCGACTGGCTCCCAGCCGCGGACACAAACAGCTTTGGGAGGCTGCCCACAATACGGCAAGGAGTTGCAGTGCAGCAGGCTGAATCCCGGGCATATTTCCAGCAGTAACCATGCCTTGGAAGAACATTTAGTCTCCTGGGTCCATCTAATCTATCGCTGTGCTGTCAACCAATAACGTGTTTCTTTTGAAATACTTGTCAAGTTTTACTTTGAAGAGATTTAAACTAAATCCTCCTTTGGTAAGCTATTCCAGAAAGCAATCATATTCTCAGTGAAGTAACATGCCATTACATCTTCCCTGAGTCTACCTATTCTCAGCTTAGAATCATAGTGCTTCATTCTGCACCTATCAACCAAATAGCCTTTACCGATCCTCTACATCTCTGAGCCTTGTTATTTTGAAAATCTCAGTCATATCCCCCCCCCCCAGTCTTTCCTACATTACAATAGTGACTACACTTTAAAAAATACTTCATTGGCTGTAAAGCTTTGGGACGTCCGGTAGTCGTGAAAGGCGCTATAGAAATGCAAGTCTTTCTTTCTCCTCTCCAACAAGAATAGTCTCAAGTTCTTTGAGCCTATCCTCAATGTTTTATTCTCGCGTGCCCTCATCGTTTTAGCAGCTCTTCTCTATATCTGTTCTGGTTCAGCTACATTCTTCCTACAGTTTGGGTTCCAGAACTGCACAATGTAGTCCAGGTGTAGCAGCTTGATCAGTGTGCTGTATACAGGTACGACGTCCAGGTACCATGTCCGAAAAACGGAATTGTCCGATAATCTGACATTTTTTGAGGCAGCCAAGATGGCAACGTCGGGCAGCGAGGGTAGAGGAAACCGGTTTAAAAAAAACACAGTGCCAGGCGGGCCACGGGTGGCGAGAATTGGCGGGCGGTGAGGATCGGTGGATCGGCAGGCAAAGAGGAGCGGCGAGAATCGGCGGGCGGTGAGGATCGGTGGATCGGCGGGCAAAGAGGAGCGGCGAGAATTGGCGGGCGGTGAGGAGCGTCAACAGCGAGGTCCGAAATCCAGCAAAATCTGAAAACCGGCACGGTCTCGGTCCGAAAGTTGCCGTATTTCAGACATGGTACCTGTAGTGACAAACGGTGATCAATACCTGGAAAGGTACTGCACAGAGTGGATGAGGAAGGAGAGTTGTCGGTTTCTATGGCAACATGAACTAACTGTGCTGAATGGCGTCCCTCATTTCTATTTCACTTTGCGATGTATAAATTCTTACTGTAAATGCTTGCTGCAGCCTTAAAAATGGACAGAATGGCTATTATATTAATTGTTGTTATAGCGGCACAATGATCTTAACCAGAGCCATTTCTTAACAGCTCTCTCTCATGCTCTTCTGCTTCGCGCATTCACGAAAATGGCTGCTCCCCACTTGCATGGAAGTGACTATAATGGGCGCTAATGAAACCTGTGTTGGGGACGTACCGCGGGGGGAGAATTTGGGGGTTTGGGGACAAGCGGGCATGGTATCAGCAGTGCACCACGTGCTCAAAGTGGCAGTCGAGGCCCGAACCTCAGGCTTTATTAGCATTTTCACCGCACGCCGCAGGCACCAAGTGGGCGATGAGGAAAGTCAGTCGGCTGCCGCACGTAGCCAGTGGGGGTGGGGGGGTGTGGGGGCAGGGGAGGGGTAATGCGGGGTATGGGGGTAAGGCGGGGTGGGGGGGATAAGGCGGGGTGGGGGCAGCAGGTGGTGAGGGGGGAGGGGGGAGGGGAGGGGAGGCTGTGTGGGTTTCTCTGGGGCCTGGAGGAGCACTTGCCTTTGTGTAGAAGCCTCCAGCGGTGCCTTTGATGGTCGCCGGTTAGGCCTCTCGACGCCCGGAGAAACCAGGACTGGCATTCGCCGCGTATTCACCGGCCATTTCTCCTTTGAAAATTACAAGTGGGGCCCCAGGACAGGCGTAGGACCCCGATCCGCATATTTAAACCACCTCCTGCTTGCTTTGGGTGGGAGTGACGGGAGCCCGCTTAAATGGCCTGCCTGAAAGTTGACTCAGGTGGGCAAATGGGTGACAGGCTCCGCACCAGATTTCTAAGCGAGAAGGGGATGGCCATTAGTCGAACCTCTCCCCTTGCGTATTTGGCAGTGGTGCAGTGCAAGATTACTCCAAAACTCAGGTGGTCCTGGGTATAAAATCCGGTTTCCAATGATTACAGCGAGCAGGTTGCCCTATCAGCTTGTTCATCATACACCGGTAATCAGGGCTCTGTGTCTAGTCCAGTCTCCACCCTCCATAAACGTGAGCTCATCCAAAATTCTGCAGCCCATACCCTAACTCGCACCAAGTCCCAGTGCTCGCTGACCAAAATTCTCACCCTGTTTTCAAATCCCTCCATGGCCTCGCCCCTCCCTATCCTTCCCTCCTCTCGCCCTACAACCGTCCACCATCTCTGCACTCCTCCAATTCTGGTCTCTTGTGTTAAGTATGGAAGAACGCCACAAGACTCAGTACTGTGAGCTAAAACTGATGTGACCTTAGTCTCTTTAATACAGCTCCAGAGTGTCTCCAGAAGCAGCATGGCAGACAACCTTTTATACTCCCTTGCACGAGGTGTGCAGGTGACCCTTGGGCCTCCAACAGTTGCGCCCTCTGGTGGCAAGTCTTACACAGTTACAATGTTTACATACATAACATCTTGCGTCTCCAATCCTGATTTTAATCATTCCAGCATTGGCGGCTGTGCCTTTAGGTGCCGAGGTCCTAAACTCTGGAATTCCCTCCCTATCCGCCTCTCTACCTCTCTCCCTCCTCTTTTAAGATGCTCTTAAAACCTGCCTCTTTGACAAAGTTTTTGATCATCTGTCCTATTATCTCCTTATGTGGCTCGGTGGCAAATTTTGTTTGATAATGCTCCTGTGAAGCGCCTTGGGACGTTTTACTACATTAAAGGGGCTATATAAATACAAGTTGTTGTTGTTGCACCAAGCTCTACCCCCCCACCTTACTCAACAGTGAGGCACACAGGTGATATAACCTCACACCCACTTGCACCCAGTGTTACCAAATGCAATCAATACCACATTGGGGCCATCAGTCATGGGTATAATTGCTCGGTATCACTAGGAAATCTTCAATTGATCCCCGTCTGTCTCAAGCAATACACTGAGGAGTTCTTTCCTGTTATGTATGTGCTTGGACATTCTGAACCTGTGGTTATAATTAGCTAGAACATTCTGTACCTGAAGAAAATAAATCGCTGCCGGAACACCTCTGCTCCCAATGGAAGTAAATAGCACACAAGTTATTGAATTATCAAACTTCCCTTCAAGTAAATTTAAGCAAACCTGCTGCAGAAGAAGGAGCCCCTCATTCTCAGAGTCCTTTTATGTATTGATTTATTTTGTCCACCTCCAATTCCTCCCCCCCCCCCCCCCCACTCCCCCTCTGCCTGAAGGTGTTAGCTTGTATAGTATTGTGGCTCCACAGGCAATAACCCTCCCCTGGTACTCCAGGCAAATAGCCATTTGTCACTGATGGGTCAGCAGGTTATTTGAGCAGTGGGGTGAATTACTGTTCAGGCTGATACTGTCCCAAACTGACAATCACATGCACACACTTCCCCAAGCACAGTGCGCACTGGATAGGAATAAGGAGCAGGTACCTTGGCTGTTTCCATCCCTCTGCACCACGCCCCACCCATACCTTAGATTGTTCTCATTCAAACATGTAAGGTTCTGAGGGGAATTGAGAGGGTAGATGCTGGGAGGTTGTTTCCCCTGCCTGGAGTGTCTCGGGGGCAGAGTCTCAGGCTAAGGGATCGAACTTTTAAGACTGACATAAGAACATAAGAAATAGGAGCAGGAGTAGGCCATTTGGCCTCTCGAGCCTGCTCTGCCATTCAGTAAGATCCTGGCTGATCTGATCATGGACTCAGCTCCACTTCCCTGCCCGCTCCCCATAACCCTTTATTCCCTATCACTCAAAATCTGTCTATCTCCGCCTTAAATATATTCAATGACCCAGCCTCCACAGCTCTCTGGGGCAGAGAATTCCACAGATTTACAATCCTCTGAGAGAAGAAATTTCTCCTCATCTCAATGGGTGGCCCCTTATTCTGAGACTATGCCCCCTAGTTTTAGTTTCCCCAATGAGTGGAAATATCCTCTCTGCATCCACCTTGTTGAGCCCCCTCATTATCTTATGTGTTTCGATAAGATCACCTCTCATTCTTCTGAACTCCAATGAATATAGGCTCAACCTATCTTCATAAGTCAACCCCCTTGTAGTGTATGTAGGCACCTTTAGTAATGATTCCACGAGGCAGGGTATGATACTTAAACTGTGTAGTCCTTTATTTGCAGCTCCTGGGTGAGGACAACAAGCTGTGAGTTCCTTTTTATACTGGGTTACCTGCAGTGTGCAGGTAACCCTTAGGTCTCCAGCAGCAGCACCCTCTGGTGTACAGGTAAGGTGTGTACAGTATAAGGGTACATTCAGTGTGGCATAACAGTGTTACAGACATCACACAGTAAACAGGCATGCATACACAACACTCCTCATCTCCGGAATCAACCTAGTGAACCTTCTCTGAACAGCCTCCAATGCAAGTATATCCTTCCTTAAATACGGAGACCAAATACTCCAGGTGTGGCCTCACCAATACCCTGTACAGTTATAGCAGGACTTATCTGCTTTTATACTCCATCCCCCTTGCAATAAAGGCCAACATTCCATTTGCCTTCCTGATTCCTTGCTGTACCTGCATACTAACTTTTTGTGTTTCATGCACAAGGACCCACAAGTCCCTCTGCACTTTGCAATTTTTCTCCATTTAAATTATAATTTGCTTTTCTATTATTTCTGCTAAAGTGGATAACCTCACATTTTCCCACATTATACTCCATCTGCCAACTTTTTGCCGACTCACTTAGCCTGTCTATATCCCTTTGCAGATTTTTGTGTACTCCTCACAATTTGCTTTCCCATCCATCTTTGTATCATCAGCAAACTTGGCTACATTACACTCGGTCCCTTCATCCAAGTCATTAATATCGATTGTAAATAATTAAGGCCCCGGCACCGATCCCTGCAGCACCCCACTAGTTACTGTTTGCCAACTGGAAAATGACCTGTTTATTCCGACTCTTTGTTTTCTGTTAGTTAGCCAATCCACTATCCACGTGAAATGAGGAGGAATTTCTTCACTCAGAGGGTTGTAAATCTTTTTTTCTTATTCGTTCCAGGATGTGGGCGTCGCTCTCAAGGGCAGCATTTATTGCCCATCCCTAATTGCCCTTGAGAAGGTGGTGGTGAGCTGCCTTCTTGAACTGCTGCAGTCCGTGTGGTGAAGGTACTCCCACAGTGCTGTTGGGGAGGGAGCTCCAGGATTTGGATCCAGCGACAAAGAAAACACGGCCGATATATTTCCAAGTCAGGATGGTGTGTAACTTGGAAGGGAACTTGCAGGTGATGGTGCTCCCATGCGCCTGCTGCCCTTGTCCTTTGGAGTTCTCTATCCCAGAGGGCTGTGGATGCTGAGTCGTTGAATATATTCAAGGCTGAGTTGGATAGATTTTTAGACTCAAGGGATATGGGGATTTGGCTTGAAAGTGGAGTTGAGGTAGAAGATCAGCCATGATCTTATTGAATGGCGGAGCAGGTTCAAGGGGTCGAATGGCCGACTCCTGCTCCCAGTTCTTATGTTCTTACATTCTTTTTCAACTGACCTAAGCTAACACAGCACAGACCAGGGATCAAACCCAGGACTGTCTTGCTCTGAATGGCTTAAACTGCAAGGCGCATTTATTCACTGAACCATCGGGAAAACCTTTAAGATGTCTGCTAATAATCCTTTTCTCCCCTTGTCTCGCTCCTCCATGAGCCCCATTCTCTTTTCTTCCCTCGATCTCGCACTTCATGTAATTTCCCCTCACCCATATCCTCGGCCACCCTCCTGACCTCATTACCTCCCATGGCCTTGCTGCACCCAAGTCCTTGATTATCAACAAGGCCATTTCTGACCACTTTCTTGTCTGCCTATTCCCCCCCCCCCGCCGTAGTCCCCGTCTTTCTCCCAATCCCATCATCCTCTCCAACTGCTCATAGAGAATGAGGGAAATGGGCTGATTAGCCTCGCTCACCCTGAAAAGTGCACACCTTAAACCGTACTGTCTGTACTTAAACCCCGCGTCCTGCCCATCACCAAGATCCCGTGTTTCCATCTACGTTACTTTCTGATGTATGGCCTCGCCCCTCCCTATCTCTGCAATTTCCTCCAGCCCCACAACCCCCCCCCCCCCCACCCCCGAGATATCTGCACTCCTCTAATTCTGCCCTCTTGAGCATCCCTGATTGTAATCGCTCAACCATTGGTGGCCGTGCCTTCTGTTGCCTAGGCCCCAAGCTCTCGATCTCCCTGCCTAAACCTCTCCGCCTCTCTACCTCTCTTTCCTCCTTCAAAACACTCCTTAAAACCTACCTCTTTCCTGCTCTAATTTCTACTTATGCGGCTTGGTTTAAAATTTTTAGCGCATAATACTCCTATGAAGCTCCTTGGGATGTTTCACTACGTTAAAGGCGCTATATAAATATAGGATGTTATTGTTGTATAAATTCTGACTGTAAGTGCTTGTTGCAGCTGACGGAATAGCCATCATATAATGGTTGGTATAGATGCGCAGTGATCTTACCCTAAACATTTCCCAGCAACACTCCATGATATTTTTCCGTTCACCAGGCTGACTAGTCGCCTCCCAGATCTATTCCCATCTCTCCGAAACTCCCTATTTTAATCCCTGCAATCTGGTTTCTGACCTTCTGACAGCACTGAAATGGTCCTGGCTACAGTCATGCATTGTTCCTCCTTGTCCTACTCAACCACTCGACAACATTCGACATGTCTGACCACTCCGACCTCCCCCATCACTCCTCCTGCATTATTCAACTCCATGGGGCTGTTTTTGCATGGTTCCATCCGTACTTATCTGAGCACAGCCAGTGCATCTCCAGCAACGACCCCTCTTTCCTCCCTCTCACCATTAGCATAGGAGTCCAGCGGGGATCTATCCTTGTCCCCCAACCCCTCTTCCTCATCGACATTCTACCCATTGACATCATCTGTTGGCACATCAGTGTCCCCGCCCAGGCTAATATCCCCAGCATTGAAGCACTGACCACATTCGATCAGCTTCATTGGGCAGGCCACAAAGTTCGCATGCCAGACACGAGACTCCCTAAGCAATTGCTCTATGCGGAGCTCCTTCATGGCAAATGAGCCAAAGGTGGGCAGCGGAAATGTTACAAGGACACCCTTAAAGCCTCCCTGGTGAAGTGCGACATCACCTGACACCTGGGAGTCCCTGGCCGAAGACCGCCCTAGGTGGAGAAAATGCATCCGGGAGGGCGTTGAGCTCTTCGAATTTCAACGCTCGAGCGTGAAGGGGTCAGGCGCAGGCAGCGGAAGGAGTGTGTGGCAAATCAGTCCCACACCCCCCCTTCCCCCAACAAATGTCTGTCCCACCTGTGACAGTGTCTGTGGCTCTCGTGTTGGACTGTTCAGGCACCAAAAAAGAACTCACTTTAGGAGTGGCAGCAAGTCTTCCTTGATTCCGAGGGATTGCCTATGATGATGATGATGTTGGCACAGGGTAAGCTACCTGTGTACGCTGATGATGGCGGCTCTACCTCTCCATCAGTTCTCTCGACCCCTCCGCATGTGTCTGACAACAGGTCAGGGATGAGGCTCAAGTTCAGAAAGACTGAAGCCATTGTTTGTGACATGACAACAGGAACGGTAGCATAGTGGTTATGTTACTGGACCAGTAATCCAGAGGCCTGGACTAATGATCCTGAGACGTGAGTTCAAATCCCACCACGGCAGCTGGGGAATTTAAATTCAATTAAATAAATTTGGGCTATTAAAAAAAAAACTCAGTAACGATGACCACCCCCCTGCTCCAAAACCCCGCCCCAGTAAATATCGGGGCTAATTACCCTCTGTGCCATCCTCCCACCCTCCATAAACTCCAGTTTATCCAAAATTCAGCCGGCCATATCGCACAATACTCTAAACCCTGCTGACCTTTCCCCCTTGTTATCGCTGACTTACATTGCCTCCCTGTTCCCCAATGCATTTAATTTAAAATCTTCATCCCCAAATCCCTCGATCACCTGCTCCACCATAGCTCTGCGATCTCCTGCGCTCCCACACATGCTAATCCTGTGACTCCGGCCTTGTAGCCCCTCCCTCCCTTCTCTGCACCATTGGAAGTAAAGCCTCTTATGTCTTTTACGTTGCAATTTGTCCTCATTATGTTGCTTAATTCCACTTTGTTTCCACTGACCTCAACGTGAGAGAATAATGCGCACAATGACATTATGGTGTTAAACGCAAGTAAAGGTTTACTCTGTTTCAAGAAGATACGTTTTCTGTGCACCAGGAATTAAATAGTGCTTGGAGCTGAGCACCTCTGATGCTGTGGCGGGTCAGCCTATATTTTCTTACAACAAAGCTATTTAATCCAGAATAAAGTCAGTTTCATAATAATCTGCCTGGCATATGACAGTGCCTTGAATTTATTGACTACACACATATTGATATCCATGGCACAGAGGTTAATGAGGCAGCTGTGTGAACAGGAAGGACAGGAATGTATAACCTGCCAAACCCTACACTACCAGAGACAAGTTACTTACTGTAATGGAGCATTAGCCAGGCAGCATCATAAGTGGTCATTTCAATCGGCAAAATTGCACATTAAGGAGCAGTTTACTCAAGTAAAGTTGGAATAAAGTTTGCTCTTAGGCAAATGTAGTACTTTAAATAACTTCTGACCCTTTTTAAAACCTCAGTTTTGATATATGGATGGAGGTTTCCTAAATAGTTGCCCCCTCACCTTTATCCACATGGTTGTGATTGCTGCCTATGCTTTAAGGAGTTTCCTTGTCGTTTCTTTCTTTTCCACATTCTGCTGCAGACCCTCAGAATGGCATAATAATGCCTGTGACCCCATCCAATAATCATCAGAGCATTCTCTCATGAACCTTGTGTTCTTATTTCCATTGGCCAGCTGTGGCATAGCCTCTGAGTCAGAAGGTTGTGGGTTCAAATCTCACTCCAGGGACTTGAGCACAAAATCTAGGCTGACACTCCAGTGCAGTGCTGAGAGAGTGCTGCACTGTCGGAGGTGCCGTCTTTCGGATGAGACGTTAAACCCTGTCTGCTCTCTCAGGTGGACAGAAAAGATCCGTGACACTATTTCGTAGAAGAGCAGGGGAGTTATTCCCGGTGTCCTGGCCAATATTTATCCCTCAATCACCATAACAAAAAAACAGGTTATCTGGTCATTATCACATTGCTGTTTGCGGGAGCTTGCTGTGCGCAAATTGGCTGCCGCATTTCCCACATTACAACAGTGCCTACTCTTCAAAAAATACTTCATTGGTTGTAAAGCGCGTTGAGACATCCAGTGATCATGAAAGGTGCTATATAAATGCAAGTCTTGCTTTCTTACTTTGGTGTCTCAACTGGTGGATGACAGCTAACTAACACGTCTGTTCCATTCTAATTGTACAAGAATCTTGGCCTTGCCCTCGGTGCAATTGGTGTAACAATAGATATACTCTGTGTAATCACTGTATAGTTGCATAAGATGGAGACTTGCTACCTGATCAATAAGGTTTACACTGTGTATATACTATGCTGGCACCGCTAGAGGGTGCAACTGGTGGAGACCGGGGTTTCCTGCCCCTGTGGCAGAGGCTGTCCACCAGAGGGCATTGCGGTGGGAGACCTGAGGGTTACCTGCCTAGGTGTGCAGGGCCCAGTATAAAAGGCTGCCCACCATGCTTGTGCCTCACTCTGGAGTTACGAATAAAGGACCAAGGTCACTACAGTTTGAGTACAACACATTGCCTCGTAGAGTCATTCATAAGTGCATTACAGACATAACAGAGTGGGTCCGATTCTCTTTCCTCCTTCACAAGATAATACTGCAGCTTTCAGACTTAGCGCTTCTTAATTGGTGGAAACAGCTGGCATGTAAATAGATTTACAGCTACATGAGAGATCCAGACGACCATTAATAAGGAGGCAGAGAAAGGGAGGGGTGCAATTGACTGCAGCAGATCATGTCAATGCCTAAAGCACGGGCCAGCTGGAGAACTGTACCATAATCACTAACGTTTTAATGACTGTACTTTAGAGATAGGGCAGGATTCCATTAACTCTGCTCCACCACACTGTTTCATTTGTGCTGCATTTATCATTGTGTGTAACATGATGACTATTCTTTCTCTCCTCCACAGTCCACCCATAGTTGCAGTACGTGATACTTGCTTTAGGCTACCAAAGGAGAAAACAAAGTCAGTATTAATACGCTATCATTTTTTTAAAGTAGGAGCACAGTTTTACTACGTTAAAGGCGCTATATAAATGCACGTTGTCGTTGCAGCATACATCACCATGCAAATTGTTGCCATTTGCACCTCCTCTAGACCTACTTTTTGTTTCTTTACTTGTCCCATTACCACCCCGTTTTATCTCGCACCATCATCCCTTTAATCATGTTGTTATGTATGTATGTTAATGTATATACTGTAACACTAGACCACTGAATGTACCTTCACCCTGTATACACCATACCTGTACCACCAGAGGGTGCTACTGCTGGAGACCTAAGAGTCACCCGTACACTGCAGGTAACCAAGTATAAAAAGGAGCTCACCTCTTGATGTCCTCACTCTAGGGGCTGCAATAAAGGACTGAGGTCACTACAGTTCAAGTACTATACCTTTACCTTGTGGACTCGTTATTAGAGTGCTTGCATATACTCCACATTTAATCACTCCTGCCTTCCACTTCATCACAAACCTTCCCCTTTTTGTTCTTTCCTTCCCTTCTTCTCCCCTTCCCCTTTCTCTGCCTCCGCACTTGCTTAAAAACTGTTGCATCTCTAGCTTCTTCCAGTTCTGACGAAAGGTCATTGCCCCGAAACGTTAACTCTGTTTCTCTCTCCACAGATGCTGCCTGACCCGTTGAGTATTCCCAGCATTCTCTGCTTTTATATCACCGTGCGGCCCCCTGCTTGCTACCGCGCCACCAAATCTCTGCCCCTTCCCCTGAAGGAACGTACTCTCCCTGGGGTAAAGCTCCACAGGTGCCAACGACCCACTGGTATCTAAGCCAATGTGGTGGTTCCGCGTGAATAGGTCGTGAGTGGCAGCAGATTATTCAACCACGGAGGGCGTCAGCCGAGCCTGATTCTGCAATCAAAACAGAACATGCTGGAAATACTCAGCTTAAAAGACTGTCACATCTCCAACTTCTTCCAGTTCTTACGAATGAGTATCGACCTGAAACCACACGTGCTGCCTGACCTGCTGAGAGTCCCCGGCATTTTCTGTTTTATTTCACATATCCAGTACCTGTGGTACTTTGCTTTTGTTGTGAAGAAAAGCAGGAACCTTGGGTGATTCCATTTCCTCCCCCCCCCCCGCCCCCCCCGCTCCACCCTCTTCCGCTGCCCCCACCTTCCCCGTAGCTCAGGATGCTGAGGCCAATTGCCAGCTGGGATCGAATAACTCAACACTGACTGGGGCGGAACTCTGTGTTCTTCTAGTCTTTATGGTTTTGTGCTGCACCTGGTTGGTGCCTTTAGCCACTGGGCCATTGGGAAAACCTTGGAGCTGCCTTAATGCTGAAAGTAAAACTCCAGCCGTTCCAGAACTTCCTTGTAACCTTGCTTGATTTAAGAACATAAGAAATAGGATCAGGAGTCGACCATACGGCCCTTCGAGCCTGCTCTGTCATTCAATAAGATCATGGCTGATCTGATCATGGACTCAGCTCCACTTCCCCGCCCGCTCCCCATAACCCTTTATTCCCTTATCGCTCAAAAATTTGTCTATCTCCACCTTAAATATATTCAATGACCCAGCCTCTACAGCTCTCTGTGGCAGAGAATTCCACAGATTTATGACTCTCTGAGAGAAAAAATTTCTCCTCATCTCAGTTTTAAATGGGCGGCTCCTTATTCTGAGACTATGTCCCCTAGTTTTAGTTTCCCCTGTGAGTGGAAATATCCTCTCTGCATCCACCTTGTCGAGCCCTCTCATTATCTTGTATGTTTCGATAAGATCACCTCTCATTCTTCTGAACAATGAGTATAGGCCCAACCTACTCAACCTATCTTCATAAGTAAACCCCTCATCTCCGGAATCAACCTAGTGAACCTTCTCTAAACTGCCTCCAATGCAAGTATATCCCTCCTTAAATACGGAGAACAAAACCTTGCGCAGTTCTCCAGGTGTGGCCTCACCAATACCCTGTACAGTTGTCGCAGGACTTCTCTGCTTTTATTATTCTATCCCCCTTGCAATAAAGGTCACAACGTAGAACAATCAGTCCCTTTGTTGAAGACAGAGGGTGATGTTTCCATCCACACAATATACATAAGGGATAATCTTAATGGATAGGAGATTGGGTGTGCTATCCTCCACAACCCAATATCCCAATACGCGGCCCAAGCATGCACTGCTCAGTACTAAGAGCAAAAAATTACCCCAAGAAGATGCTGCCTCCAACAAAATTAGGGCAGAATTACTTTCCCTGCAGTATTTCCTTTTGGTGCAGTTCTATGGGTGACACATGTAATACTACAGCGTGCACACATGCACCGCACGCGCACACACAGTACACGCGGCACACACACGCACGCACGCACACACAGCACACGCAACACGCTTACACAATGCATGCACACACAAACCGCGCACACACAGCACACACACACACATGCACACGCACAACACAGGCACATGCACACACACACACAATACACAACACATACATGCACACGCACACATGCACATGCACACACACACTATAGCATCCGTGTTGATTTTAAAATTTACAGGTACAGAAACTGCCATGACAGAACAGACTTGAACAGTGTTGCGCTGACCTCAGTGAGTAAATGCACCTGGGCAGAGATGATCCAATGACACTACAAGGAAATATCCAAGCTTACCAATAATGGCATATGTGAGCTGGAGCTCATCAGCCCCGAATACCCTGTCACGTGTTTATTTCATCAGAAACTCCAAATGTATCTGTTTCTTTAAATCATATATTCTCTTTTGGTACAGCTGATAATAGGAAATAGTTTAACATGCAGAACATGTTCTCTGCAGATTTGAAAATATTTGCCTACAGGATGTAAAGTGAATACTAAAATTGATGGCTTAATGATAGGGAATGACCCATAAAAGCTCTCGTAGAGCCAATATAAAAAATTAATATAACATTCAGGTTACATGACCTTGGATGCCCTCAAGCCAAGTAAACCAACGACTCAATCCTTCCCCAAAAAGAAATTGAGCACACAACGCGCACGCACACACACACACGCACAACACACATGCACACAAGCACACACACACAAGCGCATGCGCACAAGCACACGCACACACCTGCACACACACACATGCACACGCACAGGCACACACACATGCACACATACACATGCACACACACATGCACACACGCACACACACACACAAGTGCACACACATGCACACACACACATGCACACACACACAAGCGCACAAGTGAGAATGTGGAACTCGCTACCACAGGGAGTGGTTGAAGTAAATAGTATAGATGCATTTAAGGGGAGGCTAGACAAGCATGTGAGGGAGAAGGGAATAGAGGGTATGCTCTTAGATTTAGATGAGGAAAGACGGGAGGAGGCTCAAGTGGAGCATAAGCGCGGGCATGGGTCGGTTGAGCCAAATGGCCTGTTTCTGTGCTGTATATCCTGTGCAACAAACACATGCACACGCACACGAGCACATGTACACATTATACACATGCTCACATACACAAGCACACACATGCATACGCAACACACAAACACACATACGCATGTAACACACAAACACACACGTGCGTGCGCACACAAACAAACACACTTACAAACTCACATGCACACACACACACACGCATACACACATGCACACACACATGCACAAACACACACACACATGCACACACACACAAATCTTAACTAGATTGCTTGAAATTTAACAGCACTGCAAAAACGCAGTGGAGTACAAGGCAAGCAATGACATCAGTGGTGTCACAAAGCATTGAGTACCATCATGTGCAAATGTCAAGACTGCATACCACTCATTACCTGGTGCTGTTGCACTGGGAGAGTGCTTGTTCTCAATTACTGCTGATATGTGTGGCACGTTTGTGATTTTAAAAATTCCACCTAGCAGCATTGCACTGCAGCAACAAAATAATTTGGTTTGACAATAAATGGCAGGACAAGAGTATTTCTGTTCTTGGAGGCAATTCTGGAGAATGTTGTTAATGCTGTGCCTGTTCCACTGATGTTAGAAATGGAAAGTGCTGGGAATGGAGCAGACATTTCACGTACACTGAATACAATGAAAGTGTATGAAGGATACGTGACCGGCAATGGGATTGCCAATGTTCAACCTCAACAGCAACAAGAAATACACCACTTGCTATCTACAAAGTTCTTGGCAATATTTTCAAAGACAATTGAAGAACAGCAAAGATGCCATTTGGGATGTTAATGCATTGTTATTTGGGTGAGTACTTTAATTAATAAATCACGTTTACAGGAATTCAAATCCTTATATTATGTATGTCGAATCTCAGGCCTGGTATTGTTGGGCCATTGTTATTGTGAACCATTTGCAGTGCAAGGGTTCTCTGCAGTGGTTTTAGCAAACAGCAGTACCCAAATCAAATCTGGTAGGATTTTGAAACATTTTAACTGTGCCAATGGCATGTCTTCAAAGAGACTTGAGCACATAATCCCAGCTGATACTGAGGGCGTGCCGCACTGTCGGAGGTGCCGTCTTTTGGATGAGACGATAAACGGAGGCCTTGTCTTACCCTCTCAGGTGGATGTAACAGACCCTATGGCATTATTCAAAGAACAAGGGAGTTCACCCAGTGTCCTGGCCAATATTCATCCCTCAACTAACATCACTAAAACAGATTATCTGCTCATTTATCACACTGCTGTTTGTGGGATCTTGCTGTGCGCAAGTTGGCTGCCGCGTCTCCCACATTACAACAGTGACTACACTTCAGCGAAGTATTTCATTGGCTGTAAAGCGCTTTGGGATGCCCTGAGGTCGTGAAAGGCGCTATATAAATGCAAGTTCTTTCCCCTTTTTTTTCTTTCAATTTAATTAGACTTTTCAAAGCAGCTTTTTTCCCCCTTTCTTAAAAAATAATGAACAGACATAAGGCTAATGTTTTATTTTCTGGTGTAATGGGAGTTTGTGTAAGAGCTGCACTCATTTGCATTTTGTATCAATGTGATTTTTCTTTTGCACCATTCGCTTGGGTTTTGTGGTGATCCTCCATCCTGTTAGAATAGTATAGCACAGAAGGAGGCCATTCGGCCCATCGAGCCCATGCCGGCTCTCTGCAAGAGCACCTCAGCTAGTCCCACTCCCCCACCCTTTCCCTGTAACCCTGCAACTGTCTTTCCTTCAAGTACTAATTCAACTCCCTTTTAAAAAATGATCGAGTCTGCCCCCTTCACTCTTTCAGGCCGTGCGTTCCAGATCCTAACCACTCGCTGCGTAAAAAAGTTTTCTTACGTCGCCTTTGGTTCATCCACCAATCACCTTAAACCTGTGTCCTCTGGTTGTCGACCCTTCCGCCAATCATAGAAATTTACAGCACGGAAAGAGGCCATTCAGCCCATCGTGTCCGTGCCGGCCGACAAAGAGCTATCCAGCCTAATCCCACTTTCCAGCTCTTGGTCCGTAGCCCTGCAGGTTACGGCACTTCAGGTGCACATCCAAGTACTTTTTAAATTTGGTGAGGGTTTCTGCCTCTACCACCCTTTCAGGCAGTGAGTTCCAGACCCCCACCACCCTCTGGGTGAAGACATTTCTCCTCAAATCCTCTCTAAACCTCCCCCCAATTACTTTAAACCTATGCCCCCTGGTTGTTGACCTCTCTGCCAAGGGAAACAGGTCCTTCCTATCCACTCTATCCAGGCCCCTCATAATTTTATACACCTCAATGGGAGCAGTTTCTCTCTATCTCGGCCCAGACCCCTCACCTCCATCAAATCCCCTCTCAGCCTTCTCTGGCTGCAGTGACGGATGGTCAGGTGGGGTGAGGGGGATGGGCCTGGGTTTCTGCCCGGCGGGCCACACAGACACCAGGGCCCGCAGCGCACGGTGTGGGCCGGGGACACAAACGACCGCTCCCGCCCTCTCTCTCTCTCTCTCTCTCTCTGGGCCCACACACACACACACCGAGCGCACGCCGCCCGCCGGGAGCCCGGCCACAGTTTGCAGAGGGAGGGATCGGGCGCTTACCCCCCCGCCCGCGGTACTCACTCACTCACTTGTGTCGTGCTAATTTGTGGGCGGCTGTGGGAAGTCAGATGGAGATCCATTGCAGCAGATCCCCGCCCACTTTGCTGTCCGCTCCAATTTCTGCCTTGATTTCTGACAGCTGACAGGTGGGTGCATGCAAATAAAACAGCACAGACGCCTCCCATGGTGTCATGCCCACTGTTTCTGCGTTTCTCCCATTACAGAGGAACTGAATCAATCTTTCCGGAGATAAAGGGGTTGATTTATCAGGAAAGGTTGAGTAGGTTGGGCCACTACCCATTGGAATTCAGAAGAATGAGAGGTGATCTTATCAAAACGTATAAGATTATGAAGGAGCTTGATGCAGAGAGGCTGTTTCCACTGATGGGGGAGACTAGAACAATAGGGCATAATCTTAGAATAAGGGTCCGCTCATTTAAAACTGAGGAGACATTTCTTCTCTGAGGGTTGTAAATCTGCGGAACTCGCTGCCTCAGAGAGCTGTGGAAGCTGGGACATTGAGTAAATTTAAGACAGAAATAGACGGTTTCTTAAACAATAAGGGATTATGGGGAGCGGGCGGGAAAGTGGACCTGAGTCCATGATCAGATCAGCCATGATTGCATTAAATGGCGGAGCAGGCTCGAGGGGCTGTATGGCCTACTCCTGCTCCTATTTCTTATGTTCTTACATGGAAGCTAAGAGAACACGAGCCCCACCAAATAATAGAAAGGGCAATCCTAATTGGTTTTGAAAAAAAAGTTAATTACAATGAAATTATCGTCCAATTCCTTGTTAATACCTTTAAGGCAAAGGCACCAGCATAGCTACACATCAATATGTATCACCCATCGCCCTTTAAGCAAGAACAGTACTCATTCATAATTGATTGCAGAAGTGCCCTGCAAAAACCTAAACAACCAGAATACCAGATGATAAGAGTTTGGATTTAGGCTATATGAGCCTGTCAGAGTGCTCAGATAAAATAAAACATACTGGTTGTGATTCTGAGGGTGAAAGCCAGCGGAGATAACTCTGTCAGGCTTGGCGATGACCTAGTTAAGAGTTTTGAAAAATCTGGAAGCAGCGCATCGACATGATACATGAGGGTCAGACCATTGCAGCCTCCACATTTAAGAGCATCAGTGAAATGGTGCCAAGCGAGTGTTAGCCAGTCTTTGCAGAGTGGCCTACAATTGACCTCGGTCCCTCCAGGACAGGAGCAAATCAGTGGGATTCCTGGTCCTGACTGCTGTGCATGGTCCCTGCCGGAAAACAAGTGTGTGCCTATGTCTGGATGTCCGGATCAGCTTGGCCATGATGCATTCAGAGTTAAATATCCCATTGATGCTCACTGGGGACGATTCTAATTTGCCCTGTAATTATCTCCGTCGGGCACTGTAGAAGTATTCATGTTTCAGAGTTATACTAATTCAAGGACCCCCAGAGAGTAGAAGGTTTGAAGCAGACAGGCGTGGATCTGCGTATGTGGGGGAATGTTCCCACCTTTGTGCTAATTAAAACTTAATTGTTTCTAACTCCATGGGGGTGAAGTTGGGCGTGAGCTGAATCGCTTTTGCCGCCCGTTAAAGGATACGCCCGATATTCAGTTTAATTGATGTGGGATTAATAAGGAGTTCACTAAAGATGTGAAGGCCTGAGCGAGGGTGCAGAAAAGATTTACAAGAATGATTTCCAGGGATGAGGGACTTCAGTTACGTGGATAGACTGGAGAAGCTGGGGTTGTTCTCCTTAGAGCAGTGAAGGTTGAGAGGAGATTTGATCGAGGCGTTCAAAATCATGAGGGGTCTGGACAGAGTAGAGAGAGAGAAACTGTTCCCATTGGCGGAAGGGTGGAGAACCAGAGGACCCAGATTTAAGTTGATTGGCAAAAGAACCAAAGGCGACATGAGGAAAAACGTTTTTGCGCAGCGAGTGGTTAGGATCTGGAATGCCTGAACGAATGGTGGAGGCAGACTCAATCATGGGAGTTAGACAAGTACCTGAAAGAAAAATATGTGCAGGGCTACGAGAAAAGGGTGGTGGGAGTGGGACTAACTGAGGTGCTCTTGCAGAGAGCCAGCACAGGCTCGACGGGCCAAATAGCCTCCTTCTGTGCTGTAACCATTCTATGATTCTTTGGCCTAAAAATTCGGTTGTGTGACCGGGCGCCGTGCTGACAACGACTCCCGCCATATTGGGCGGGACTTTAATGCCGGCGCGACGGTGTTGCGCTTGATCTCCTGCGCCCGGAGATTGTGACGTCATCACTGCGCGCATCGCCCCGTTAGCTCCCGGAACCCGTGATTGACTTTCGCCCCCTGCAGCAGTGCCGGGCGCAAACACCGGCAGCTGGAGGGGACGTGGATCGGGCGGCCGGCCGTTACCGGGACGATGATTAAAGGCGAGGTGGCCGAGGTAAGTTTTAAAAAAAAATGACCTTTTGTTTCTGCTGTTTTGATCCGTTTTCTTCGCGGGGATCCATGCCGCGACTGCTCAGCCCAATATTCTGCTTGAGTGCTGGGCTGATCGCGTGGCTCACCCGCTCCCCAGCTGGTCCACGTAAGTGAATCTTAACTTGCAGAGCCTGCAACGATGGCCCTTCCCTGCAAGAATGCTTTGCACACGGCCGCTCTGCGCGGCTCAGTGTGCAGCGTTGCTGAAGCGCCCGCTCTGTTAGCACTCCGACAGGAAGTGGACTGCTTGATTTCGCACTCCACTTCCTTCCAGGAGCGCCAAACCCAATTTTTTGTAAGGGGGGGGAAATATTAGTGCCTGCCACTAAATGCTCTTAGAATAAGGGGCCGCCCATTTAAAACTGAGATGAGGAGGAATTTCTTCTCTCAGGGGGTTGTAAATCTGTGGGATTCTCTGCCCCAGAGAGCTGTGGAGGCTGGGTCATTGAATATAATTAAGGTGAAGATAGACAGATTTTTGAGCGATAATGGAGTAAAGGGTTATGGGGAGAGGGCAGGGAAGTGGAGCTGAGTCCATGATCAGATCAGCCATGATCTTATTGAATGGCAGGAGCAGGCTCGAGTGGCCAATTGGCCTACTCCTGCTCCTATTTCTTATGTTCTTATAAATTTTCCCCCTCGGAAAAGTTACCGTCCCCAAAACAGGGCGCTAATCAATTTCTCCCCCCAAGTCACTGGAACTGAATATCGGGTGGGGCGTGTAACGGGTGACCAATGTGATACTGCGGTTTTACGTCCCCGCCCATGTGTAATTCCACCCCCCCCCAACCCCCACATGCATTTGTGTCAGGCTAAAAAGAACACATGACGCCAATGGCTCCTTCACTGCTATCCATCTGTTTGACAGATACACACATGACTCTGCAATGTAAGGGTCTGCAAATGCCCCTTGTAGCCGACCACAGGGGGAACTCCACCCCCAGTTTACACTGTGCTGCTCTGAATTCACCCCGGCATAATGGATTGCATGTCGGCCTGCATTGGGAGCATTGCAAAACAAAGTCAGATTTATTCTGGTGTCAAAAAGAGAGTGCAAACGAGCACTAGGCTGCTGGAGGCTTTTAGCGGAACAGGATTGAGAGAGAAGTAAAAGTGGAATGTCAGTGCAGGAACAAGCAGCTATCCATCACATCCAACCAAGAATCAAGCCCCAGGAAGAAGCCAAAGTATATTGCCATTTATAGGTAGGCCAGGCCCAAGCCAGGTGCCATCTAATAAAATAAAAGCCTTGTCTGTCAGTCATTGGCCTTTAACAGATACTTAGAAACTCAAGCTCTTAGATGTTTACCGTAGTTTTGTTCTGAATGGTCCTTAGTGGTGCCCAGCCCAGCAACTCTCGACTCGTCAAGAAGAGAGAGGTGAAGAGGCAGGCATATAAACAGAGAATGCTGGAAGCATGCAGAAGGTCAGGCGCCATCTGTGGAGAAAGAATCATAGAAATTCACGACACAGTGGGCCATTCGGCCCATCGGGCCTGCGTTTGTGCTGGCCGAAAAAAATCCCACTTTCCAGCTCTTGGTCCGTAGCCCTGTAGGTTACGGAACTTCAAGTGCACATCCAAGTACTTTTTAAATGTGATGAGGGCTTCTGCCTCTACCACCCTTTCAGGCAGTGAGTTCCAGACCCCCACCACCCTCTGGGTGAAAGAAATTCTCCTCAACTCCCATCTAATCCTTCTACCAATTACTTTAAATCTATGCTACCTGGTTATTGACCCCTCTGTTAAGGGAAATAGGTCTTTCCTATCCATTCTATTTAGGCCCCTCATAATTGTATCCACCTCAATTAGGTCTCCCCTCAGCCTCCTCGATTCCAAAGAAAACAACCCCAGCCTATCCAATCTTACTTCACAACGAAGATTCTCCAGTCCTGGCAACGTCCTCATAAATCTCCCCTCTAGTGCAGTCACATCTTTCATGTAATGTGCTGACCAGAAGGAAGGTCGTGTTAACATTTTAGGCCGATGGTCTTTTGTGAAGCTAATGAAAAATGAATTAAAACTTGGGGCATATTGGGTAAATTCATCTGCCCCACCCCCACCCCCACCCCTCAGTGTGGTATTAAGCCAAGCAGAACAAGAAGGTTCCTGGTTCTATCCCCAGACGATGTTGAGTTATCCAATCTCAGCCAGGCTGTAGTACAGATGCTGCATTTGTCCTCAGAACCTCTGAACCAAGGAGGAGAAAAAGAATCAACCAGATTTCCCATTCCTGTTTACTATTGGCCAGAGTGTTCTCCTGGACTAGTTTCCATCACTTAGATGGGTCGGAGAGGAATTTCACAGATATTTTTCCCCAAATTGGCCTGGGTTTTTTTAATTCTGTTTTTGTGCCTCTCTCAGGAGATCACATAGAAACATAGACATTGAAAATAGGTGCAGGAGTAGGCCATTTGGCCCTTAGAGCCTGCACCACCATTCAATAAGATCATGGCTGATCATTCACCTCAGTTACCCCTTTCCTGCTTTCTCTCTCTCTAGTGTATGGAGAAAGAGTCAGACTGAACACTGTGAGCTCAAAGTAAAGTGTGACCTTAGTCTTTTATTGCAGGTCTCCAGAGTGCCTCTCCAACCTGTGAAGCCTTCTTAAATACCTGTGCTCCCAAGGGATTATGGAATCCCTTGGGACTCCAGGGAATGAGCCCTCTGGTGGCTGTACAGAGTAAATACAAGTCCACATATATGACAGTCTGCATAACACTTGATCCCTTTAGCCGTAAGGGCCATATCTAACTCCCTCTTGAATATATCTAACGAACTGGCATCAACAACTCTCTGCGGTGGGGTGGAGTGTATATGCTGTGATACACAAGGTATCGCAATTGTGTGGGACAGGCTCAATGGACCCAATGGTCTTCACCTGTCCGTCATTGTTCGTATGTTCGTATTCAGTGACCCATAGATAAGGTATACATGTGTGGATGTCCAGTGAGGACAGCACTGGCCTCACACAGTTCAAATAGCATACCAAAACTCACTCTCGAAGCCCATCTTGCACGTGGGTGGGCACTTGTGTGGGGTGTTGGAGGGCTACTGCCATCCATCAAACCTTAAAACCTAACTCTGTGACCATGCTTTTAGTCATCTAGGCATGAGTTCGGGGGTTGAGAAGAGGCGAGGGCCCAGGGGCAGCACAGGCCTGCCCACATTGTGATATGTGTGCGCACTAGGCCCGTGCAGCAGAGCAGGTCTCCAATCGTCTTGGTTAATCCTTGCCACTGGACCAAGACCTAGCTCTGTCAAGCCCGTGTGGTGGCTGGTGTGCAACGGTCACCACACGTTAAAAAAAATCCAAGCACAGGCATCTTCCACCCTTCAACATGTTGTTCTGGATCTGGAATATTAGGTCCTTCATTGAAACACCTGTGAACTTATCCCGTTTTGGCGTGGAAGCAAGTCATCCTTGACACGAGGGACCGCCTATGATGAATGAATCACAGCAGGTGGTGATCCATCGAAGAAAGGATGGGAGAAAGAAAACAACAGGGCCAGTATGCAATAGCAAGACACAGGTTCAATCTGTGATCCCCAACACCATTGAGTTCCCAGGCTCGACTGCGGAGAGATACCAAAAATAAACTGTGTCCCTTCTTACTTATCTGAGGACCAGGCCAAAAAAAGGTTTACAACCTCCTTCATGACTGAGGCCGTAGCAGAACGGGACTTCAGAAAGATAAAAAAGCATCAGAATATAATAATATAACGAATGAGGGTGGATCGGAGAATGCAGTGTGCCAGCACGCTAGGGTCAGTTCCCCCGCTGCTGCGCTCAGGGAGTTGCGCCACGTAATGCGTGCACATTCCTTGCGTGCAATTTGTTATCTATTCAAACCTTTGTAACCTGCATGACACCTGACCACCAGAGGGCCCACCTGTTGGAATCCCAAGGGATCCCAGCATCCCTTGGGAGCACAGTATATAAGCAGGCCACCCACAAGGTACCTGCACTCTGGAATCTTATTAAAGGAGCTAAGGTCACACTTGCTCATTACACACAGTACTCAGTTTCATCCTTTATTATGAGTGTATCACAATTGGGTAGGGAGGATGGCCACGCAGTACTCCCAGTTCCCGAACATAAAATTGTTGCTGTTTTTTTGTCAACTGTGGCTCAGTGGGTAGCATGTCGCCTCTGAGTCAGAAGGTTGTGGGTTCAAGTCCCATTCCAGGAACTTGAGCACACAAAAAAAAAATCCAGGCCGACACTCCAGTGCAGTGCTGAGGGAGCACTGCACTGTCGGAGATGCCGTCTTTCAGATGAGATGTTAAACCGAGGCCCCGTCTACCCTCTCAGGTGGACGTAAAAGATCCCGTGGCTCTATTTCGAAGAAGAGCAGGGGAGTTATCCCCGGTGTCCTGGCCAATATTTATCCCTCAATCAAAAAATAGATTATCTGGTCATCATCACGTGGCTGTTTGTGGAAGCTTGCTGTGCGCAAATTGGCTGCTGTGTTTCCCATGTTACAACAGTGACTACACTCCAAAAGTATTTCATTGGCTGTAAAGCACTTTGAGACATCGGTGGTCATGAAAGGTGTTATATAAATACAAGTTTTTCTTTCTTTGGAGGCTACACCAAGCATGTGCATTGGCCTTGGTACAATACTGAATTTAATGGAAATGAAGTGAAATAAACCTCCCGAGAAATTCCTTGTGTTCTGAAACATCTTGGAGCACTGTTTGCCCATAGAAACCAGACGTTTCTCAGCTTCCATGCCGCTTGCTTCACAACTTGCATTGTTAAAGTTGGAACTGAGGTATTTTTGGCAATTTGGATTTTGCTGCATTGATTTTTTTTCACATCTTGTTTCTGCACTATTGATTTTTTGCCTTACTTTTTTCTATTGTTTGTTATTGAATTTTTGCAGCCCAGACTGTCCCTTTTCCACAGACTTGCTGCAAACATACAAATATCAGAAATCTTCTAGCTCAACTCCACTTTCCCACACTTTCCCCATATCCCTCGATTCTCTTAATATCCAAAAATCTATCAAGCCCTGTCTTGAATATACTCAACGACTGAACCTCCACAGCCCTCTCCACAGAATTCCAAAGTTTCACCATCCTCTGAGTGAAGAAATTTCTCCTTATCTCAGTCCTGAATGGCCGGCCCCTTATTCTGAGACTGTGACCCCTGGTTCTAGCCTCCCCAGCCACGGGGAAGCATCCTCCCTGCATCTACCCTGTCAAGCCACCTTAAGAATTTTATATGTTTCAATGAGATCCCCTTTCATTCTTTTAAATTCTAGAGAATATAGACCCAGTCTTAATCTCTCCTCATAGGACAATCCCCACATCCCAGGAGTCAGTCTGGTGAATCTTTACACTCCCGCTAAGCTCCAACCACACTGCTCAGCATGGGTAATCCACTGGGTCTGCCACTGGCTGTCACAGACTTGGAGGAGGAAGAGGAGTTCAGGCAGAGGGAAGACGAGGCAGTTAGGAACATTGTAACATTGGAGCAGGAGGAGGCCATTCAGCCCCTTGAATCTGTTCCGCCATTCAATGAGATTGTGGCTGATCAGCAATCTAACTCCATATATTTTGCCCCATATCCCTTAATACCCTTGGCGAACAAAAAGCTATCAATCTCTGATTGAAAATTAACAATTGACCCAGCATCAGTTGCCGTTTGCGGAAGAGAGTTCCAAACTTCTCCCACCTTTTGTGTGTAGAAGTGTTTCCTAATTTCACTCCCGAAAGGTCTGGCTCTAATATTTAGACTATGCCCCCCTAGTCCTGGACTCCCCAACCAGCGGAAATAGTCTCTCTCTATCTACCCTATCTGTTCCCCTTGATATTCTGAAAACTTTAATCAGATCACCCCTTAATGCTAGGGAATACAACCCTACTTTGTGTGATCGCTCCTTGTAACTTCACCCTTGAAGTCCTGTTCACCTGGTACCGCAGGCATCTGACACCCACCCAGACATCAGCCCAGAAACCTCCCTTCACCATCCCCATTTCATGAAGGAGGCTACAGCAGAGTTATGCCGTCTACTGGAGCCTGATCAAGCACAGTCTAGGACATTCCTGCCTGTTGCTTTGAAAGTCACCACAGCATCAAACATTTATTCAACTGGATCCTTTCAAGCCACCACTGGTGGCATGTGCAGCATCAGTTAGAGTTTGGTCTACCGGTGCATCAAACAGTTTACAGAGTGTCTTTTTCCATGGGAAACACTTTTGTCCATTACTCCACAGAACGGAGACAACAGATGTGAAAGGGTGCAGCACTTTGCCAGGCGGCAGGCTTCCCTGAAGAGCAAATGGTCCCACATAACCAACAAGGCCCCTATTAACTTCCTCATATAGCGTAAAAGATAGAAAAGACTTTCAATCAGTCAAAATGCAGGTAACATCCACAGGAACACAATAATACAGGTGTATGCACAGCAGCCACAATGCCTCAGTTTGGCACCTGACTACTGTATCGGCATTATTTTAAAGAGCAGGCAATCTGGACAGATGGCTGGCAAGGGATCATGGCTACATTACTTACATTACATCGCCTATGTTTCCTACATTACACCAGTGACTACACTTGAAAAACTTTATTAGAATCTAGGTCCCAGAGACACTTGGACAGTAGGGATAATTCTTGAGAACATGACTTGAAGGTTATGGTGCGGGCTGGAGTGAAGATTTGTCAGGATCAACTCTGTTAAATAATTGCAATGCAGTCCCAGCATGTTTCCCACTATTCTTTGTCCATTGGCTGAAAGGTCTCTCTCTGGATAAAGCTCATTGAGTGTAAAACGCTTTGGGACATCCTGAGGTTGTGAAAGGCGCTTTATAAATACAATATATTCCTTACCTCACTGACAATACAACTGATTGACAAAGCAGACTGGGGAAGCCAGACGGGAGCAGTTTGGGGGCAGAGCACCCTTCCTTGGCAGATCTGAACATCTAGATCAGTTCATTATCAAGAATTCCAGTCTTGCCTTTACTGACATTTAGAAATTGGCATGTGCAGTGAAATTCAGAGTGCTCCAGTCTGCAGTTGTCGGTTAAACTGTAGACTGACTGTGCATCAAACCCATGCTACACCTGACTTGGATGTGCTTGAGATTCCGAGCAATGTGAGCATTGCCTCAAACAACATCTTAATTATAAAGTTGCCGAAATGGGTATCAGGTGGTTTCTTGATCGGTCTTGCAGTACTTAGAGAATATTTAATATCTGAATAAGTGTTAAAAGACTCCAGCACTCTCAGGGATTTTGGATGATATTGTTTTGCATATGATGCCTTGGAGCGATTTAAAGCCTTTCACACGCTCTGATCCATACTGCATATTTTACACTGATAGGATTTTTACCATTTCTAAACTTCTTTTTCGAATTTTACCATCGAGGTTCTGTGTCTTCCACCACCATCATCTTAGTTTCCGAATGAAACACTGAAGATTTGCCGACCTGCTCAAGCCTCGTGTCACATGATGAGTGTTATGTATGCAACACCTTATAACCAGCATTCTACCGCCACCAGTGGGCGCATCTGTTGGAGTCCCAAGGGATCCCAGCATCCCTTGGGAGCACGGCACATAAGCAGGCCTCCCATGCTGTGCTAGCACTCTGGAGTCAGAATAAAGAGACTAAGGTCACACTTACTCAAGTCTACAGTACTCAGTCACATTGCTTTATTTGAGACATAACAATGGGAACATGAGTGTTTACAAGCATTAGCACCAGACCTGCGTTGTGACAAGATCAATTGACAAGGAAAACAAATCTAATCTGCACATATTCCTGTGTATACTTTGCATAGATTATAGACCTCAGTTGAGTATTGCTTAAATTTGATTTGGCGATACAGTAAACTGGAATATAGTTCACAAATATTTCATTGCAGTAAAATGCTCACTAGAACCCTCCCTTCATTTAGTTTAATGTATGAGTGGTAGTTCAATTTGAATGTCTGTTTTTGACATGAATAAAATGGGCTCCCAGATAGATTATTCACTTAACAGAAATTAATGCAATATATTTGTAACGCAGAATGCTGCAAGATTTGACTGATGCTTGCAATATTCCTCCTATGTAGGTCAGCACAAGAACTTTAATTACAGCCTTTAGGTGTAGCACATTAGAGACAACTGATCAATTAGATATTACAATAATAAAATTTGTTTTTGTGTACCAAAAGGAGATTCTGATTGGACTGCAATTTCCTTTACCGATTGTTCAGTGCTTTACTAAATACAATTCATTGCTAATAAAATATTCTTTCATGGGGACAGCGCTCAGTGCATATTAAAAATTAAGAATTAAACTTATTGCCTCTGTTTAATGAGTGTGTCATCACTAATTCTGTAATTATGATCAGATATATTTATAATAGTTGCAAAATAAAGCAACAGAAAATGATTCTGAAACTAGTTGCTAATGATTTATTAATATTAAATTTACAATTCCCTTTTAACTGGACATAGCCAAACATTTTCCTAACTACGCAAGTATGTAGTAAGGAGAATATTTAGCTTTGCCTATCTAATTCATAGAATCATAGAATCGTACAGCACAGGAGGCCATTCGGCCCATCATCAGCGCCGGCTCTTTCAAAGAGCAATCCAGTTAGTCCCACTCCCCCGCTCTTTCCCCATATCCCTGCATTTTTTTCTCTTTCAAGCATTTTTCCAATTCCCTTTTGAAGGCTACTATTGAATCTGTATCCACCGTCGTATTTGACAGTGGTGGATCCTAAGCACTCATTGCGTAAAAAGGTTGTGCCTCACGTCACCTCTGGTTCTTTTGCCAATCACCTTAAATCTGTGCCCTCTGGTTATCGCCCCTTCAGCCATTGGTAACAGTTTCTCTTTATGTCCTCTGTCTAAACCGTTCATGATTTTAAACACCTCTTTCAAAACTCCTCTTAGCCTTCTCTGCTCTACGGAGAACAATCCAGCTTCTCCAGTCTATCCACGCAACTGTACCATCCCTGGAACTATCCCAATAAATTTCTTCTGTAACCTCTCCAAAGTCTTCATGTCCGTCCTAAAGTCTGGTGCCCAGAATTGGACACAATGCTCCAGCTGGGGCAAACTAGTGTTTTATATGGGTTTAGCATAACTTCCTGGCTTTTGTACTCTATGCCTCTATAAAGCTCAGGATACCATATGCTTTAACTGCTTTGTTAACCTGTCCTGCCACCTTCAATGATTTATGCAAACACCCCAAATTCTCTCTGTTCTTCCAGCCCCTTTAAAATGATACCATTTAGCATGTATTGTCTCTCCTCATTCTTCGTACCAAAATGTATCACCTCACACTTTTCCACCTTGTATTTCATCTGCCATGTGTCCGCCCATTCCATCAATCTTCTTGTCGTCTATTGCTATCTTCCTCACTGCTTACTACATTTCCAAATTTTGTGTCATCAAATTTTGCACATCAAAAACAGCAGTGGTCCTAATACTGAACCGTGGAGGAACCAATGGAGAATTTTGAACTTAATCTCTAGTAATGTTCATCGAAAAATAAAGGGACTAATTGACACTCAGTGACTCACTACCTGGGAGAAACATTGGCACTTCTCAGTCTGGCCATTAGATGGTGCATCTTAATGGGCGTGCAACAGGTTATCATGCACCAATCATAAGAGCATAAGAATTAGGAACAGGAGTAGGCCATCTAGCCCCTCGAGCCTGCTCCGCCATTCAATAAGATCATGGCTGATCGGGTCATGGACTCAGCTCCACTTACCCGCCCTCTCCCCATAACCCTTAATTCCCTTATTGCTTAAAAATCTATCTATCTTTGACTTGAAAACATTCAATGAGCCAGCCTCAACTGCTTCCTTGGGTAGAGAATTCCACAGATTCACAACCCTCTGGGAGAAGAAATTCTTTCTCAACTCGGTTTTAAATTGGCTCCTCCGTATTTTGAGGCTGTGCCCCCTAGTTCTAGTCTCCCCCACCAATGGAAACAACCTCTCTGCCTCAATCTTGTCTATCCCTTTCATGATTTTAAATGTTTCTATAAGATCACCCCTCATCCTTCTGAACTCCAAGGAGTAAAGACCCAGTCTACTCAATCTATCATCATAAGTTAACCCCCTCATTTCTCGAATCAGCCTAGTGAATCGTCTCTGTACCCCTTCCAAAGCTAGTATATCCTTCCTTAAGTAAGGTGACCAAAACTGCACGCAGTACTCCAGGTGCGGCCTTACCAATACCTTATACAGTTGCAGCCATACCTCCCTGCTTTTGTACTCCATCCCTTTCGCAATGAAGGCCAACATTCCATTTGCCTTCCTGATTACCTGCTGCACCTGCAAACTAACCTTTTGGGATTCATGCACAAGGACCCCCAGGTCCCTCTGCACCACAGCATGTTGTAATTTCTCCCCATTCAAATAATATTCCCTTTTACTGTTTTTTCCCAAGGTGGATGACCTCACACTTTCTGACATTGTATTCCATCTGCCAAACCTTAGCCCATTCGCTTAACCTATCCAAATCTCCTTGTAGCCTCTCTGAGTCCTCTACACAACCCACTTTCCCACTAATCTTAGTGTCATCTGCAAATTTTGTTGCACTACACTCTGTCCCCTCCTCTAGGTCATCTATGTATATTGTAAACAGTTGTGGTCCCAGCACTGATCCCTGTGGCACACCACTAACCACTGATTTCCAACCGGAAAAGGACCCATTTATCCCGACTCTCTGCTTTCTGTTCGCCAGCCAATTCTCTATCCATGCTAATACATTTCCTCTGACTCCGCGTACCTTTATCTTCTGCAGTAACCTTTTGTGTGGCACCTTATCGAATGCCTTTTGGAAATCTAAATACACCACATCCATCGGTACACCTCTATCCACCATGCTCGTTATATCCTCAAAGAATTCCAGTAAGTTAGTTAAACATGATTTCCCTTTCATGAATCCATGCTGCGTCTGCTTGATTGCACTATTCCTATCCAGATGTCCCGCTATTTCTTCCTTAATGATAGTTTCAAGCATTTTCCCCACTACAGATGTTAAACTAACCGGCCTATAGTTACCTGCCTTTTGCCTGCCCCCTTTTTTAAACAGAGGCATTACATTAGCTGCTCTCCAATCCGCTGGTACCTCCCTGGAGTCCAGAGAATTTTGGTAGATTATAACAAATGCATCTGCTATAACTTCCGCCATCTCTTAATACCCTGGGATGCATTTCATCAAGACCAGGGGAATTGTCTACCTTCAATCCCATTAGTCTGTCCAGCACTACCTCCCTAGTGATAGTGATCATCTCAAGGTCCTCCCTTCCCACATTCCTATGACCAGCAATTTTTGGCATGGTTTTTGTGTCTTCCACTGTGAAGACGGAAGCAAAATAATTGTTTAAGGTCTCAGCCATTTCCACATTTCCCATTATTAAATCCCCCTTTTCATCTTCTAAGGGACCAACATTTACTTTAGTCACTCTTTTCCGTTTTATATATCTGTAAAAGCTTTTACTATCTGTTTTTATGTTTTGCGCAAGTTTACCTTCGTAATCTATCTTCCCTTTCTTTATTGCTTTTTTAGTCATTCTTTGCTGTTGCTTAAAATCTTCCCAATCCTCTAGTTTCCCACTAACCTTGGCCACCTTATACGCATTGGTCTTTGATTTGATACTTTCCTTTATTTCCTTGGTTATCCACGGCTGGTTATCTCTTCTCTTGCCGCCCTTCTTTTTCACTGGAATATATTTTTGTTGCGCATTATGAAAGAGCTCCTTAAAAGTCCTCCACTGTTCCTCAATTGTGCCACCGTTTAGTCCTTGTTTCCAGTCTACTTTAGCCAACTCTGCCCTCATCCCACTGTAGTCCCCTTTGTTTAAGCATAGTACTCTCGTTTCTGACACAACTTCCTCATCCTCAATCTGTATTACAAATTCAACCATATTGTGATCACTCATTCCGAGAGGATCTTTTACGAGGAGATCGTTTATTTTTCCTGTCTCGTTACACAGGACCAGATCCAAAATGGCTTGCTCCCTTGTAGGCTCTGTTACATACTGTTCTAAGAAACAATCACATATGCATTCTATGAATTCCTCCTCCAGGCTACCCCCTGCGATTTGATTTGACCAATCGATATGTAGGTTAAAATTCCCCATAACTACTGCCGTTCCTTTTTCACATGCCTCCATTATTCCCTTGATTATTGCCCGCCCCACCATGAAGTTATTATTTGGGGGCCTATAAACTACGCCGACCAGTGACTTTTTCCCCTTACTATCTCTAATCTCCACCCACAATGATTCAACATTTTGTTCATTGGAGCCAATATCATCCCTCACAACTGCCCTGATATCATCCCTTATTAACAGAGCTACCCCACCTCCCTTCCCTTCCTGCCTATCTTTCCGAATCGTCAGATACCCCTGTACGTTTAATTCCCAGTCCTGGCCACCTTGCAACCATGTCTCTGTAATGGCCACCAAATCATACCCATTTGTAATGATTTGTGCCGTCAACTCATTTACTTTATTTCTAATGCTGCGTGCATTTAGGTAGAGTGTTTTCATCCTAGTTTTTAAACCATGATTTTTAGTTTTTACCCCTCCTGCAACCCTTTTATATTCAGTGGTCCTTTTTGTTTCTTGCCTTTGGTTTTTCTGTCCTCCACTTTTACTCATCTCTTTTCTGTCTTTTGTTTTTGTCTCCTTTTTGTTTCCCTCTGTCTCCCTGTATTGGTTCCCATCCCCCTGCTATATTAGTTTAACTCCTCACCAACAGCATGAGCAAACACTCCCCCTAGGACATTGGTTCCGTTCCTGCCCAAGTGCAGACCGTCCGGTTTGTACTGGTCCCACCTCCCCCAGAACCTGTTCCAATGCCCCACGAATTTGAATCCCTCCCTGCTGTACCACTGCTCAAGCCACGTATTCATCTGTGCTATCCTGCGATTCCTACTCTGACTAGCACGTGGCACTGGTAGCAATCCCGAGATTACTACTTTTGAGGTCCTACTTTTTAATTTAACTCCTAGCTCCTTAAATTCGTCTCGTAGGACCTTATCCCTTTTTTTTAACCTATGTTGTTGGTACCAATGTGCACCACGACAACTGGCTGTTCTCCCTCCCTTTTCAGAATGTCCTGCACTCGCTCGGAGACATCCTTGACCCTTGCACCAGGGAGGCAACATACCATCTTGGACTCTCGATTGCGGCCGCAGAAACGCCTATCTATTCCCCTTATGATTGAATCCCCTATCACTATCGCTCTCCCACTCTTTTTTATGCCCTCCTGTACAACAGAGCCAGCCACGGTGCCATGAATTTGGCTGCTGTTGCTCTCCCCTAATGAGTCATCTCCCTCAACAGCACTCAAAACAGTGTATCTGTTTTGCAGGGGGATGACCACAGGGGACCCCTGCACTACCTTCTTTGTACTACTCTTCCTGCTGGTCTTCCATTCCCTAGCTGGCTGTGGATCCTTCTCATGCGGTAAGACCAACTCACTACACGTGCCCCTTATGTCAATCCATTTGATAAAGCCTCCATTCCATAAGCAATTAGTGCTTTTCTCACTCGGCCTGTTTTTAGTTTACCTCAGCTGCCTATTGATATCTGCAGTTTAGCAATTAAGATACCTCGGGGCAAAACTAATTGTGAGATGTGACAAAACATAGCTGAAACCTTTTTTTGCATATAAGAAATAGGAGCAGGAGTAGGCCATTCGGCCCCTCGAGTCTGCTTCACCATTCAGTGAGATCATGGCTGATCTTCGACTTCAACTCCACTTTCCTGCACTATTCCCATATCCCTTGATTTCATTAATATTCAAAAGTCTTGTTGGTTTCTGTCTTGAATATACTCAAAGACTGAGCCTCCACAGCCCTCTGGGGCAGAGAATTCCAAATATTCATGTATATATATATGGATTGTTCCATCAAAATAAATAATGAGAGGGAGGACAGGGTCATAAATTCGAGCCTCCCTGGGTCAGGGTTTGAATTGTTTCCTGGGAGCCCACTGCTCTCGATCAATTGCTCACTGCCCTCCATGGTTCACTTACAAGACGTGGTATTTGTTTTCAAGAAATGAACAGCTTGTGGCCTGAAGTCACTTGTCGCCATCAACACAACTGGCATCGCTGGGCTGTCTCACTGGGTGCACCTTGTCACTGCTGTCAGCGCTTGTTTTAGGTAAAGATTTTTTCAGCATTTTAGAATCTGAAATCAGTTCATCTGTTCGTCACCCCCCACTCCCCTCCCCATTCGCATGGTCAAAACGGGAAGCGGAAGGGGCTAGTGAGACATGCAATGAGAGACACTGCCTCAATTCATGGTGCACTTAACATTGCTCATTAACAATCGGCTTTTTACTCCAGCTACCTGTTAAAGTGTGAACAAAGCAGGTAGGCGGCACGGTACGTCACACATGGGAAGTGACAGAGGTTCTGTACTCTGATCTGAAATCTGGTCATATGGAAAAGAAAGACTTGCATTTATTCAGCGCCTTTCACGACCACCGGACGTCCCAGAGCGCTTTACAGCCAATGAAGTACTTTTGGAGTGTAGTCACTATTGTAATGTGGGAAACGTGGCAGCCAATTTGTGCACAGCAAGCTCCCACAAACAGCAATGTGATAATGACCAGATAATCTGTTTTTTATTGTGCTGATTGAGGGATAAATATTGGCCCCAGGACACCGGGGATAACTCCCCTGCTCTTCTTCGAAATAGTGCCATGGGATCTTTTACATCCACCTGAGAGAGCCTTGGTTTAACATCTCATCTGAAAGACGGCACCTCCGACAGTGCAGCACTCCCTCAGCAGTGTCAGCCTAGATTTTTTTTATGTGCTCAAGTTCATGGACGGGTCAATCTGTTTGACATCCTTATATGATGCTCCAAAACTTGTGGAAAAGTACTTTGGCGCAGAATACAAACCGTGATTGATACCAGTGTCTTTTTGTTTCCTTTTTGTTTTATTGTGTAAAAATAAAATTGACAGTACATGTCACATTTGCATTAAATGAAAAAAGCATTGATGACATAAAAACATAGCGCTTTTGTTAAGAAATGGTTGTATAATGTAGTCTCTAATCGTTACACTATCCAGCAATGAGATTTACTGATAGTATGGGCATCTGGAGTTGGAATATTTACAACTTTGGTTTGAATGTGACAGTTTATGGTATATACCTTTCCTCATATTGTACAATATTTACATCTATAAAGACTTTATTTTACTTGCAAAGAACAAATGTTTGGCAAAAACAATATTTTATATCATCTAAATAATCTTGGGGGAGGAAATCCTCACTTGGGCATTAAATTTAATAAAAATGTACATTTGCAAAATTTCCTTTTGAAAAAATAATCCTTTTCACTAGAGGGCGCAAGGTTACATTTAATTTTATTTTCTGGCAATCTCCAGTTGGAAGAACTGCTGTTCAGAAATGAATTACAAAAGAAACGCACAGAATATTTTATAAGTTGCCATGCCGTAAGCATATGATGTGATATGATGGACTGTTTTTTTTTAAAAAAGCACCCACATTATTCTACACCTTCAGTTTATCAATACGTGTTCAGCATTTTTAGCCGTAGCTTCGTTAATACTTGAGTGTATTTTGATGTAAAGCATATAAGTCATAGCAATTTTTTTTTAACAAGACCTGTTCCTATAACGCAATTATCTCAAATAATGTGTTTATTTTTTTTTTGTTTGAATTATGCAAACGGTATCGAGAAAAAACTATTTGTTGCATTTTGCACTTGCCAAAGGCACTCAGGCTAATTGGCATCAAGTAAACACACCATCAGATACTTAAGAGCACGTGGCTTTCCTCAGGTACTGCCTGCTGTCAGCTAAAGTTCGAGAAGAGAATCCTTAATGATGCTCTGTCAATATTACGCCTGAGTAGCATGACCCAGTTGTCATGACAAGATATTTTTGTAAATATTTTACGAACTTAGGTAACTTTTTTTTGCACAAGAATTCTTTTTTAAGTGTCGTTCCTGAAAAAAGAAATTGGATTTTTGGAGCCGCAAAAGATAGTCCCTTCGGTGATTTAATTGACCTGGCGGCACGCTTCAAATGTCCACTTGGTGGCGCCACCATAGATGTCGACGTTGGCTTCGGTCCATGCAATGACATTGCCCACCAGGGTCTTGGCACTGCAGTTTGCCAGGCTGTAGACTTCCCCCGGAGTTAGCACTCGATCCCACATGTGAAAGTGGGACATCTCGCCCACAAAGGCCTGTGTGGCATCAAATCCACCTCCTAATGTATCCTGATATAGAAGGGAATAGAAAGAACAAATTCAGCAATTGCAATCTTGTCTCTGCCCATCTGTCTGTCACACCACCTCTCCCCCCACACACACACTTCCTGCATCAGTTCCTGGGCCTGACAAAGCTGATACCAGGCGCACAAGAAGGGCTCCAGATGGTACCTGGAGCTGATTTCCCTTTCTCGCCTGGCCCCTGTCCCACGTCTCTCCAGTGTACAGTCTGTGCGAGATACACACACACAAAACCCTGTCCTGCTTCTCCACAATACCAGTTATTGAGATAACGTTCACATGTAATTCCCCCCACACCGATATAGTTAAATAATTTCAAATGTATCCCAATCGTTGTTAGGGAAAAGGCTCGCATTCTCCTTTATACTACAATGTTCAAGAATCCATTCATTTGCTAGAAGCTGTTTATTATGCATTGTTGATTATCATCGCGGCTGGAGTTAACAGCATGTGATGAGTAATCCTGTATACAAGTATCTGGGCAGCATTTCAACGTTGCTTTCAAAGGAGAGAGAGAGATAAAAGAGCAGACGGTTTGCTAAATCACTCAAACTAGTTTCAATGTATCAATGCCATTGGAACCCAAGACGCCATACCTGCTAGGCGTTTATTGTTGTTGAAAAAACTCATCCCAATGAATTAATCTTATTGAAATGTGACAATTAAGAACAGATAATATTGCAAGAAATGTAGGGACATCTGCAGAAGTTGCATCGAATTTATTGCACTTACCCAACCCATAAATAGGCGGGGAATGCACACACAGATCACATGCTGAGTGATTCGGGAAATTGGATCTATCCCCCGCTGGGGACGCTTTCACCCGTTTGTGAGTTTGCCTCTGGAAGTGAATAGGCCAACCCATTCATTGGTGTACAGTCACCCAGCAGTCTTCCTGCTCACCCTTCCCACAGACTCGCTGTTATCTGTTTGGTGTGTGTTTTTTTTGCCAGTGTAGCCAATTTGCGAACATGTGTTCTGTTTCTCTCAGTGCTGCTGACTGCCCTCTGCCGTTGGGTTAACCTTGAAGCTGTGAGGTTATTTGAGACATTTGCATTACACAGGGACAGGGCACTCGGCTCATGGTTTTCGCCCAACATCTGGCCGCATGGACAGCGCTCTTTATTGTACTCTCGCTTTCTATGTCGGGCACCTACCTGTTCCTGGCCCAAAACCATGATTCCACCCGGCTTAATGGGATGCCACGGGGCTAGATTTTCACCATCCCCCCTCTTCAGTCCGTCCTGATAGGCCTCCCAAACGCCATCTCTTGTGGACCAAGTCACACAGATATGATGCCATTTCCCATCATTAATAACGAAAGGGAGTTTTGCCACCTGCAAAAAGAAATGAAATTGTAAACCATTGGCGTGCTGTTGCTCCACGTCTAACATCAATTGCTGCTGTGACTGGCAAATGCTGTGTACAAGGGCGTAATTCGGAGCATTGTTGGCCCATTCAGCCTGCTCCGGCCCTTGCTTCAATATCGCCCTCTCAACCGCGGCTGCATCACAACAGCGAAGTCCCAGATTTCTGGGCAGCTAAGTTTATCAGAATCGTCCGGGAACTGCTGGGGTCGGGGTAAGAGATATATTGGCGTGCCAATTAAGGAAACGTTATAAATTACGATGACGAACAACCATTATTCAATTCGTTCATTTAATTATGCGGCTTGAAATCTATAGAGCTTCAGCCGAATATTTGCTGGGCACGTCGGAGTGGGAGTGATGGCTTTTCAATGCAGATCAGCCAGGAACGGAGCAACAGGCTCGAGGGGCTGAATGGCCTCCTCATGCCCCTGTGTGACTCCCACCGCTGAGTGTCGCCATGGAAGCTCCTCTACCTTGTCATTGATGAGAATCTCCATCGGGTTATTGCCCCACTCGATGAGGACCAGCTCGTTCGCTTGTCCTGGGACGGCGTAGGAGAACGGGGTGCCCACCCCCGGCGAAGCGTTGGACTTTAGCCACATGCAGACGGTCATGGCGTACATCTCCGGCAGGCTCTTCTTCACCTTGGCGTACATGTAGTTAGTTCGCAAAGGAAAGGTGATTTGGAATTTATCTGTCGGCCTTGAATTTCTTTGCCCTGCAAATGCAGAAACAATAAATAACTAAGGAAGGCGCTGCATTTAATGCCTTTAATGGTACTTAAGTCGTGGAACATGGAGGAGGACGGGCGATGCTGAATTTCTGCACAGCCCCTGACGTTGTACTAACGCCCCGTTAATCTTTATCAAATGAGATCGCAATCGATCTGATTTGCAGTAATGCACAATAATTGGATATAAACACAGAGCATTAGGTCACTACTCGTTGGGTGTCATGTATTACCACCTCCCCAAAATGTACTTCATTGACTGTAAAGCACTTTTTGAGACGTCCAGTGGTCGTGAAAGGCGCTATATAAATGCAAGTCCTTTTTTTTTATCATATCTGGGAATGGAACCCGTTGTGAAAACGGTGCAATGCCTGCCCCGCCGTGTTTGTAATGCAGAGATACCGTGTGGTGTCCTGTGCATTATTTAGATGCCGGATCACGGGCATTTCTTACATAACTGCCACCCAGATCAAGTCCCAGCAACGCGTCCCGCAGTCTAATCCCAGTCATGTGAGCGGCGCCCTGGGACCTCTCTCATCGCATTATAGTAGGGAACCGCTGCGCAATCCATATTGCAGCAGTAGCGCGGGGGGGGCCCGCTGCACTCCACCATCCGGATGAAGTTGTGTGAAGCAGATTGCTTACTGTGCTGGAATATTGCCGTAGTGCGCTTGTGGCTCAGTCACAGCCCAGCACTCAAGGCTGGAGCAGCCGGCTCCGCCACCGCATTTCCCCTCCACACACACACACAACCCGACGGCGGCCAACCGGGCTAAACATAGGCTCCTGCCACATGCGATAAGGGCAGCAAAAAAGCAGTTGGGGAGCAGGACGGGCGATGCTGAATTTCTGCACAGCCCCCGTCGTTAATCCTTATCAAACGAGACCGCAATCGATCTGACTTGCAGTAATGCACAATAATTGGATATAAACACAGAGCATTAGGACACCACTCGTTGGGTGTCATGTATTACCACCTCTCCAAAGCTTCCCCTACTCGCTCGCCTTCCTCTTAACCAAAAAAAAAATTTCAGATCAACTCCCCACGTCCCTCTCCCATCATATCTGGCAATCCCATAGCATTCACAACTTCTAAAATAGAATATAAAACAATGAAGACTTGAAAGTGCGGACCATGCATTACTCTTTACAAAATGCAACTCCATCAGTTGTGGGGGGGGGGGGGGCGGGGGGGTTGGGTTCAGAGAGCCTCTCGCTCAGCACCCTACCTTTCTCTAGGTCACTGATGCGCTGGTGGAGAGAGTTCAGAGCATTCTCGATCTTGCCCCGATTTTCCGTCGTATCGTTCCTCACCACATTTTTGGTTTCTTCGAAACTGTTGACTCGGGACAGAACCTGTTTCTCCAGGTCGTCTATTTTGTTCTGCAGGAGATCTTTCAAGGAATTTGTCGGAGAGGAAGCATTGACTCGGTTGTATTGCTGCTTGTCACACCGGGAACACACACACACACACACACAGAAACACAGAATGTGTAAGAAGCTAGTTACGGGATGGAGATAAGCCCAAACACACAGCACTGTAAACACTGCCCTGACAACACGGTTGACCAAGACAGCCTGCATTAGAGCGTCTATGTTCTGAAACCCATCTACTTGTACCTTACTAATGTAACGAGCTGCTCAGTGTCTTGGAGATAAAAAGGAATGATAACTGCGACTTAATATCGCCAGCCCGAGAAGTGTCATCGCCAGTAACTTGGACAAACGTTTTTTGCAGGAACTCTTTAAAATCGTATAGATTTGATAAGGGAACTTCTCAATCTATTGCAATCGGTCATTGTGTTAAGTCATGCCCGATTGGGTCGTCTCAACTTATTTTTTTCTAATCTGGTTTGACGACATTTAGAAGTTTAATTTCTGCTTATATTTACCTCTAAATTGTCCAGGCGTGTTTTGAGTGATTGTAAAGTTTGCCCAAGTTGGTTTAGTGTGTCCGCTTGAGCTAGAGAGAGATCTCCCATGGTATGTCTACCGTTCCCTGACTGCCTGGAATTGCTTTCACTCACCGAGGGCTCTGACATACTTTGACTCTCGCATCGGCTAAGCTTGGCGGTGAGTTCCCTGATGGTTTCCTTTTGGTTCATGATCGTTTCTTTCTGCTGCAGAATGGTCTCCCGGAGCTGGAGGATGGTCCCCTTGATGTCCTCCACCGGACCGCTGTTTTGCATCGGGGCAGAGCACATCGGGTCCATGTCCAGGGGGATGGAGGTGCAGATAAAGCGCGTCTGGCCGAAGTCTTGAGCTGCCGCTCCGGCCGCGAGCAAGGCGAGGGCGAGCAATCTGCCAAAGGACATGGCTAGGACTGGTGGAGGGGGTGACGGGGAGACAGAGGAGGGGGTGAGGGGCAAGAATCAGAATCTGCTGCCCGCGGAGTTTTACAGGAGCGCTTTCAGCACCCAGGAGCTGTCCAGCAAAAGACTGAGCCGGCGCTCGGCGCGCAAGTGCCTTTTATAGAGCTGGGCGGGAGCGCATCACCCCCGCCACGTCAGCAATGGGTGGAATCCCACTTTAATGGCTCCGTCTCTTGCCTTGTGACCACGTCAACCGTGCTAAACACTTAACATTGGGTCCCAGTGGAGAGAGAGAGAGGCAGAGTGGAGGGCTTTTTGCCTGCACGTCTTCAGGAGGGGACAAAAAAAACGCGATGGTAATCCCCGAGTGCTTTGAAGTTGAACTAGAAATTCTTTAGAAGTCTGGCCGCCTTGATTTCGCGTTGAACTTTTTCCCCCCCCAGATTTTAAGTGCGTCAAGGTCGCAATTTTACGTCAATGTTGAATGCTCAAAGAGCGAGAGGATGCATCTTTTTTTGAAATACTCCAAATGTTAATACTCCACATGTTAATATTACAGCTCCACATGTTAATATGTTAATACTCCACATGTTAATATTACAGCTCCGCATGTTAATATGTTAATACTCCACATGTTAATATTACAGCTCCGCATGTTAATATGTTAATACTCCACATGTTAATATTACAGCTCCACATGTTAATATGTTAATACTCCACATGTTAATACTCTACATGTTAATATTACAGCTCCACAGGCTATATTAACTGGCGATTGAAGGGGCATCTGAAATTGATTTTAAACATCGTGTCGGCTCAAACTCTCCGAGAGAGAGAGATTATTCGGAGTGGTGGATACAGATATCCGACAAAGCTGATGCCTTCAGTTGCTTTTTCTATCCAATAACTTGCAACCCTCTTTCTCCCCCTTTTCTTAAAAAAAATACTGCGCCCTTAAAGGTTCAGCTTCGCTGTGAAGGTTACTTCACTTATAGTTACCAATGCATCAGTCAGAAAAATGATCCAGGTATCCGATTAGAAAAAAGAGAAATTGACAGAAAAAAAACATTAATTTGGGACAAACTTGTTTTTTGTTGAGTATATATGGAAAAAACTGTGAGCTTCTTTAACTTTTAAATGTGCCTCAGTGATTAACGTCTGGGAATGTTCGTCATTCAAACATCAAAAATGTCCAGCGATGTGAATTATTGATACTCATGTGGTCGAATATTCGGTGTGTGAATTTCACTCCATTCGTGACGCTATCTCCGCCCGCACCCTGCCAAATCCGAATCTGGGGAGAATTCCCGCTTCGTTTACTGACATTTTAAACGGCCTGGAGATTTTTTTTAATAAGGTGATTTGTTCGGCGCAAGTTGTGACGAATGGCTTTGCGGCCCTCGCAGTTCCAGCATTAATGAATGTATGTGCCTCTTTTACCTTGTCATTTCCACCATCTGTCTTATGAATATTTATCGCATCCGGCAATGTGGGCATTCGTGCTGAATTATCACGTGCCTGCTGCAATTGAATGGTTATTTCCCGCAACACACACACACACACACACTTCAGTGGCACTGCCCCCGCTTGCCATTTACTGCTGTCTTCACCGTTCTTCTCAAAGGGACCAATTCAAACAGTTTCACAGGTTTACAGCTATCTCCCTCTCCCAAAGACTGAGCCTCCCTCTTGAGTAAATCGGAGAGATCTGTTCACCTCGGTCTAAAGCTGAAAGGGAAATGAGAGAGAAAAGGTACTGTAACTGGTCAGACCAGGAAGAGTGGCTGTAGATGGCACGTTTTGTGCTGAGCTCTATGGAAACTGGTGAATGAGAATCCGATGCTCTCGAGAATTGGGTCTATGCCTGGCTTAAAATAGCAAGAAACAGCGGGAAACACTCACAATCCTGGTTGGATTGTGTCAGCTCGCCAACCAGAGCAGCTTGGATCTTGCCTGTCGTTCCCTGTCTTCCGCTCAGCAAGACCCAAGCAACATCTCAAACCGGCGTGTTTCGGGGGTGGGGAAGAGACACTTGTTAGTGTTGTGATTGGGGATGAATGGCTCGGTGGCGGTGCCAGCGATCACTGACCAAGTTCGCGGGCTGTTCTACACACAGAACACGCGAGCCCAGCCCCAGACACGCATTGGCGTCCACTCCATCCGCTATCAGACTTACACCACATCCATTTAAAGACAAACTGTCTCAAACCTAGTGTAACGTCGTGTGAGTAATTGAATATCAATTATTTTGCTAACGTGGCTAATTAATTGAATATTTATCCCTAAACATAACAGAAAAAACAGGTTATCTGGTCATTATCACATTGCTGTGTGTGGGAGCTTGCTGTGCACAAATTGGCTGCCACATTTCTTATTACAACAGTGACTACACTCCAAAAGTACTTCATTGGCTGTAAAGCGCTTTGAGACATCCAGTGGTCGTGAAAGGCGCTATATAAATCCTTTTATTTAAAAAGAGGAACATGGCAGGGATGTTATGTCATTGTAATCTTAACTTTAAAAAAACAAGATTCACGATTCATCGTAGATCCCTTCTAGAGAATGGAGATTATAATCACTCATTATATAATTTATGAATAATTTAACGTGATATGTCATAGAATAGTACAGCACAGAAGGAGACTATTCGGCCCATCGAGTCTGCGGTAGCTCTTTTGAAGTGCAATCCAGTTAGTCTCCCCCCCCCCCCGCCCCCCCCCCCCCCCCAACACCGCAGTTATCCCCGGTGTTCTGACTTATATTTATCCTTCAATCAACATAATAAATACAGATTATCTGGTCATGATCACATTGCTGTTTGTGGGAGCTTGCTGTGCGCAAATTGGCTGTTGCGTTCCCCACATTATAACAGTGAGGACACTTCAAAATATTACTTCATTGGCTGTAAAGTGCTTTGGGAAGTCTTGTGGTCATGAAAGGCGCTAGATAAATGCAGGTCTTTCTTTCTTTCCCCATATCCCTGCAATTTTTTCTCCTTCCATTACTTATCCAATTTCCAATATCTTTTGACTCGGCAATAATTTGGTGAATTATGTAGAAGTTTGTGCAGAGAACAGACAAGCATTAGCACCTGGGGAACATGATATACAGTAAGAACACATTGTGCTCAGAATTGCCTTGCCCCCGGATAAACGCACACTTATTATCTTATTATCTACATCCATTCATTTCTTTCATTCAGCGTTTTGTTGAAGAAGTCAGTACTGTAAACAAGTAGATGTACAGCGTCAGGTGTATAACTTGTGGCCAGGTACAATCCCACCCAGCAGTGTGGGAGTGATCGGGTAGAATCCCACCCAGCAGTGTGGGAGTGAGCAGGTAGAATCCCACCCAGCAGTGTGGGAGTGATCGGGTACAATCCCACCCAGCAGTGTGGGAGTGATCGGGTACAATCCCACCCAGCAGTGTGGGAGTGAGCAGGTAGAACCCCACCCAGCAGTGTGGGAGTGAGCAGGTAGAATTCCACCCAGCAGTGTGGGAGTGATTGGGTAGAATCACACCCAGCAGTGTGGGAGTGAGCAGGTAAAATCCCACCCAGCAGTGTGGGAGTGAGCAGGTAGAATCCCACCCAGCAGTGTGGGAGTGATCGGGTAGAATCACACCCAGCAGTGTGGGAGTGAGCAGGTAAAATCCCACCCAGCAGTGTGGGAGTGAGCAGGTAGAATCCCACCCAGCAGTGTGGGAGTGATCGGGTAGAATCACACCCAGAAGTGTGGGAGTGAGCAGGTAGAATCCCACCCAGCAATGTGGGAGTGAGCAGGTAGTATCCCACCCAGCAGTGTGGGAGAGACCGGGTAGAATCCCACCCAGCAATGTGGGAGTGCTGCTTGTTAGGTGCCCTGTATCAATATTCCCATATCCCGGCCTGTCACAGGGAACCCCACCCTAGCTCTCTAACTTTCCTCTTCCACACCTTGCAACAGTTAATTCCTTTTGACGCAAACTAAATTCAAGAGATTTTTTTCTGGTGCTTTGACAGTTCAAATACGCCCTTCCATTTTCATGTGTAATAGTTTCAGTAAACTAACATGGAAAGTGGGGCATCCTCTTGTAAGATGTGACTGGAATATTATCAAACTGTGCTTAATCTTTTTGAAAAGTTTCACTGAATTGGATTAATCAGAAAGCAATTAATAAGAACTATGATTCACTGTATGCTATCATCAATATTGGAAGTTTCTCTCTCATCAGCAAACATTTCCAATATAGAAGATATTTTTTCACAAGCCTGCACGAAAATCATTAAAGTCCTTATATACTTGACTGACCCCAAAAGCCTATTCTGGATTCCCCAGGTGTTAGATTTAGACAATATTTGGCTACTTGGTATTGAATTTCTTTTCACGCTTCAGTACTGGAAATGTTTTCATTGCTGAATCTATGAGAGTGACATTTTAGGCTGTGGTTGTGGATGGGATCGAAATTGCTCTAAAATTCTGAGCATGTGTCCAGGTTTAAGCCACTTAGGTACTGGGAACGGACCAACAGTGTGTGGTAAGGCAACCAGAGGCTCAAAGAAAGACTCTCCCCGGATCTGGTTGTCAATACCGAGACCACAGTGTCTCAATGGAGATGTGAACGACCCCATTAGCTCTCCATTTTAAAATGCATCTCCTGTGATATATTTTAGTATGTGTTCATATCAAAGGACCACAAGCATTTTCTGTTAAAATCTATTGCCTGATGCAAAAACCATGTTGCAGGATTTGGTAACCATAGTTGCACAAAAAAACTGGCAACAGTAACTAGAAGTTGTCAAACTGAAAAATTCTCATCCTTGTTTTCAAATCCCTCCATGGCCTCGCCCCTCCCTATCTCTGTAACCTCCTCCAGCCCACAACCGCCCACCCCTCCCCGCCCGAGATGCCTGCACTCCTCCAATTCTGTCCTCTTGAGCATCCCTGATTATAATCGCTCAACCATTGGTGGCTGTGCCTAGGTCCTAAGCTCTGGAATTCCATCTTCATACCTCTACCTCTCTACCTCTCTTTCCTCCTTTAAGATGCTCCTTAAAACCTGCTCGTTAATGCCCTGAGTTCTCCTTATTTGGCTGTAAAGCACTTTCAGACATCCGGTGGTCGTGAAAGGCGCTATATAAATGCAAGTCTTTCTTTTCTTGGAATGCACTGTGCAGGTGTAGTTGGTAAGCTCCAGTAGTACTCAAACTCACAGTTGGGCATCCCTAAGTACAGACTCTTGCCAATCTGGGTCTAAGATCTCTGGGCTTAGGCAAATATGGTGCGCCTCTACAGAGAAAGAGTGTGCACTTCATCATCATCATAGGCAGTCCCTCGGAATCGAGGAATACTGGCTTCCTCTCTAAAAGTTAGTTCTCAGGTGACTGTACAGTTCAATACTGAAATTACAGTCTCTGTCACAGCTGGGGCAGGCAGTGGTTGAAGGAAAGGGTGGGTGGGGAGCCTGGTTTGCCGCACGCTCCTTCTGCTGACTGTGTTTGGTTTCTGCATGCTGTCGGCGATGAGGCTCGAGGTGCTCAGCGCCCTCCCGGATGCTCTTCCTCCACTTAGGGCGGTCTTTGGTCAGGGACTCCCAGGTGTCGGTGGGGATGTTGCCCTTTATCAAGGAGGCTTTGATGGTGGCCTTGAAACATTTCCTCTGCCCACCTGGGGCTCGCTTGCCGTGTAGGAGTTCCGAGTAGAAAGCTTGCTTAGGGAGTCTCGTGTCAGGCATGCGGATGATGTGGCCCGCCCAACAGAGCTGGTCGTGTGTGGTCAGTGCTTCGATGCTGGGGGAATGTTGGCGTGAGCGAGAACACTGACGTTGGTGCATCTATCCTCCCAGAGGATTTGCAGGATCTTGTGGAGGCAGCGCTGGTGGTACTTCTCTGTATATAGTGCACTTCATATCAGGCAAATGGAAACTCTATGTGGATATCTCCATAATTTGGTTTGTAGGCTCATAAACATGGTGATGGGTTTCTGCAAGTGCCAGACACCCAGCTGACCAAAAAAAATCTGTTAGCCCAATGCAGATTGATATTGGCTCTTGACAAAGCTAACAACTGCGGAAATACCTTGGGATCAATGTTCCCGCTAATGCTTTTTGGGTGGGTAGCCCCTTTAAGGGACAGCACTGCCCATTCAAATCACCACACATGTGCACTTCTTTCCATTATTGCCTTTGAGCGACTTGCAGATTGCTGCGCAGCCACGCAGCTTAAAGGGAACTTTGCTTGGGATGTTTTACTACATTAAAGGCGCTATATAAATGCATGTTGTTGTCGTATTTCAGCTCAGTCTGTCTTTCATTAAACACCAGTGCACCTGAATGACATTGAAAATACTGTAGTACCTTCATATTCCTTTATATCATAATAATATGGATTGAAATATCTATCTAAGGATAAAATTACAGTTTGTAAAATATTTCAACAACCTATGTGTACATAGGAGGGTCTGACTTTTAAAAGTATGTGCTATATAACCTGGTGAGTATCTGTGCATCCCTGTGCCTGGCCTTATAAATATATATTTAAAAATATCTTTATAAAGCAGCTTACCCTATCATCAAAATACCTCAAGGCGCTAAGCACAGCAAATTACTTTCGGGGAAGTAATATTGGGCAGGACATCACGGAAATTCCTTGCTTTCCTGCGAACAGCATCGTGAGATCTGATGAGGAGCCAAATGGCCTACGCTTGCTCCTAATTCTTATGTTCTTATGACTAGCAGACAGGACCTCTGGAAATGCAGCACATAGGTCCTAATTTTGCCCATCACTGGGCGCAGTTTTTTGGCAGCCAGTGAATTTTTTGGTACCAAAGCTCAGACCAAAGATTCCCCAGTGTTGGGGCGCCGGTGTCTACTACCAGCGCCAGAATGTTTGGTACCTGTAAAAGGTGGTTCCGTGCCATTTCTTTACTTAAGGCAAACTTTCCCCACTAACAAAATTTTTAAAACAGAGACCCTAGAAACACGGTAGGAAAAACCCTTTCCTGCAGTTCAAGAATCCGCGCTGGCCCGCTCCTATCCCCGGCCGAAGGGACTTCCATTTAGCTTACAATCAAACTTTGGTAATTTAAACACCAAATTTTAATATAAGCAGGTATAAAATAAAAAATAAATATAAACTTACCCATACTGATGCTTCTGCGATGGAAAAAGAATGATGGCAAAAAAAATTAAAATTAAAAAATCTTTACCTTTTTCCATCGATGTCCTCACGGCCCAAAATACGCCAAATAGTTGAGGGGAAACATTATAAAGTTCCAAAAATGAAGTATCAGCATACCAATCCTCTTGTGGGATCCAGTGCAGCTTTCTCCCCACTCTCCTGGACATCGAATGGAGCCGCTGTTAGCCCCTGGCCGAAGGTCCTCCACCCACGCAGCCCACTGTTAGCCTCCGGCCGAAGGTCTGCACACAGGACAGTGCAAGACACTCCAGGCTCAAAAGCAAGCAGCATTGATCACTATTAAAGGTGGAACTTTACATTGAAAAAAATAATCCCACCACAAATCTTTTAGGTTTTTATGAAGTGTTTGAGTGCTTAAGTGGAAAATATATAATATTAAATAAATGTTACCACCACAAATCATTTATGTTTCAAAGGAGCGTTGGAGTGCTTAAGTGGACATCACATAATGGTTATTAAATATTCCCACCACCAACCTTTTAAGTTTTAAAGGAGTCTTGGGGTGCTTGGGTGGACAATAAGACTAAGTTGTTGATGGATCCAGACTGGGTGAGGGTCACTGATATATGCACCATGGTACTTCGTTGCACGCATCAGTGACCCAGAACAAGGCAGAATCCATGAACAGCTTAGTACTGGAACCTGCCGCTGTATCATTTAAACCAGTAGGTTGCAAGGGGTGAGGCCATTTTACATTTTCAGTCCAGTTATCCTGTAATATTTATCAGTGCAGCATTAAAAAATGAAGTGCAGGAGTCAAGTTAAAAGTCCAAAATTAAAATGTTTATTGAACATTTGTTCAGCACAGTTGTACTTAGCGGGACTTTACTTATGTTTAAACCTTCATAACTTTAAAAACTTTATTCAGAGCCGTGGCAAACTTTACAAAGAGCAATCAACTAAAGCAACCAAAAAACAAACAAGACATCTATCCTCTTCCTCAGCGCCGTGCGCCAGTCCTGCCCCAGTAGATGCCACTTACCCCTACGCGTGTCCGTAGTTGCAGACTTCTGCTTCCTTACCACCCCCCCCCCCCCGGTACCCCCCAGGTGTAGTCTGCTTTTCTTCCGGCGCGGCATTTCTTGATGCCAGGCTATAACAGGGACAGAGCCAAAATGTGTCATAGTCGAATGCCCGGGTACCTCTTTGTAGTCAACCTTATCCTCAGGATCAACCCTTGAATTTGGTGTAGAGTGGGAAGCGCTCCTTGCATTTAGGACAGCCTGGGTGAGTGCCTCTATTGCCGATACTACCTCGTTCAACCGTCCCGAAAGTCTTTCAACCTGTAATGACAGTCCCCCCAACTCTGCCCTCACCCCACCAATGGCTTCCAGGAGCAATTGAGATTGTTCGATGTTCTCCCCACTCATCCCCACAAGATGTCCTATGTTCTCAGACTTCAGTGTTTCTGGATCAGGTCTGGAGTTCGCCCTCCTACGACATCTCACAGCTGTGGCTTGCTGCGACACGCTTGTACACGCAGCCTCAGACATCACACCAGAAAAGTCCTCTTGCTTGATTCGCTTATGAAAGGACTTGGAATCCTCGAGGGGTTCAACACCTCCAAATCCAGGGTGATCATCTCGTCGTCTATGACTTCTTGCTGTCCATCATTGTCCTGAGTTGTAATATCTGACGTGCCATTTTTGTTGTGTATCTGTAAAGCATGCACTCCCATGTTCCGCCACCAGGGAGCTCATCCCCTGAAGTCCCAAGGGATCACAGCATCCCTTGGGAGCACTGTATATAAGCCGGCCCCTAAGGCCTGTTCCTCACTCTGGAGTGTCTTAATAAAGACTGAGGTCACTGTTACTTTAACCTCCCTGTGTGCAGTCTCATCTGTTTTAGGAACACAATAACTGGCGACGAGTATACGAATCCAACGCAAAGATACAGCAAACTGTGGGCATCCTGGAGAGGTTCTCGGAGGGTGAGGACTGGGAAGCCTATTTCGAATGACTAGACATGTACTTTGTAGTCAACGAGCTGGACGGAGAAGGAAGCGCTGCAAAAAGGAGAGCGGTCCTCCTCACGGTCTGCGGGGCACCGACCTACAGCCTCATGAAGAATCTTCTGGCTCCGGTGAAACCCACAGATAAGTCATATGAGGAGCTGTGCACACTGGTTCGGGAGCATCTTAACCCGAGGGAGAGCGTGCTGATGGCGAGGTATCGGTTCTACACGTGCCAGCGATCTGAAGGTCAGGACGTGGCGAGCTACGTCGCCGAGCTAAGGCGACTTGCAGGACAATGTGAGTTTGATGGCCACCTGGAGCAGATGCTCAGAGACTTTTTTGTACTGGGCATTGGCCACGAGACCATCCTACGAAAACTTTTGACTGTAGAGACACCGACCCTCAGTAAGGCCATTGCAATAGCACAGGCGTTTATGTCCACCAGTGATAACACCAAACAAATCTCTCAGCACACAAGTGCTAGCAATATTCATAAATTAACTTGGTATGGGGAAAAAAAACAAGTAATTGCTTTTGAGAAAGCCAGAAACATTTTATGCTCCAACAAGCTGCTTGTATTGTACAACCCGTGTAAAAGACTTGTGCTAGCATGTGACGCGTCGTCGTATGGAGTCGGGTGTGTATTACAACAAGCTAACGTTGCGGGGAAGTTGCAACCTGTCGCCTATGCCTCCAGGAGGTTGTCTAAGGCAGAAAGGGCCTACAGCATGATTGAGAAAGAGGCATTAGTGTGTGTGTTCGGGGTAAAGAAAACCTGGTTGGCCTCAAATTTGAGCTGGAAACCGATCACAAGCCCCTCATATCCCTGTTCACTGAAAACAAGGGGATAAATACTAATGCCTCAGCCCGCATACAAAGATGGGCACTCGCAATATCAGCGTATAACTATACCATCCGCCACAGGCCAGGCACCGAGAACTGTGCGGATGCTCTCAGTCGGTTACCATTGCCCACCACGGGGGTGGAAATGGCGCAGCCTGCAAACTTGTTGACGGTGGCGCAGCCCGCAGACTTGTTGATGGTCATGGAAGCTTTTGAAAATGATAAATCACCTGTCACGGCCCGCCAGATTAGGACTTGGACCAGCCAAGATCCTCTGCTGTCCCGAGTAAAACACTGTGTACTGCATGGGAGCTGGACCAGCATCCCCGTTGAAATGCAAGAGCTAATCAAGGTGCTCCAGTGGCGAAAGGACGAGCTGTCCATTCAGGCAGACTGCCTGTTGTGGGGTAACCGTGTAGTGCTACCCAAAAAGGGCAGGGAGACGTTCATCTCAGACCTCCACAGCACACACCCAGGTATAGTAATGATGAAAGCGATAGCCAGATCCCACGTTTGGTGGCCCGGTATCAACTCTGACTTAGAGTCCTGTGTAAGGCAATGCAGCGTGTGTGCTCAGTTGAGCAACGCGCCCAGAGAGGCACCACTAAGTTTGTGGTCCTGGCCCTCCAGACCATGGTCAAGGATCCATGTCGACTATGTGGGCCCGTTTCTCGGTAAAATGTTCCTGGTGGTGGTGGATGCTTTTTCAAAATGGATTGAATGTGAAATAATGTCGGGAAGCACCGCCACCACCACCATTGAAAGCCTGAGGGCCATATTTGCCACCCATGGCCTGCCTGACATACTGGTCAGTGACAACGGGCCATGTTTCACCAGTGCCGAATTTAAAGAATTCATGACTCGCAATGGGATCAAACATGTCACCTCGGCCCCGTTTAAACCAGCCTCCAATGGGCAGGCAGAGCGGGCAGTACAAACAATCAAACAGAGCCTTAAACGAGTCACAGAAGGCTCACTCCAAACTCGCCTGTCCCGAGCACTGCTCAGCTACCGCACGAGATCATGAAAAGGACACTTAAAACCAGACTCTCGCTGGTTCACCCCAACCTGCATGATCAGGTAGAGAGCAGGCGGCAGCAAAAAATGTAAACGATAGTTGCGCCAATGTGTCACGGGAAATTGATCTGAATGACCCTGTGTATGTGCTAAACTATGGTCATGGTCCCAAGTGGATCGCGGGCATGGTGATAGATAAAGAAAGGAGTAGGGTGTTTGTAGTCAAACTAGACAATGGACAAATTTGCAGAAAGCACCTGGACCAAACGAGGCTGCGGTTCACAGACTATCCTGAACAACCCACAGCAGACATCATCTTTTTCGAGCCCACAACACATACCCAAAGGATCAACGACACCATCCTGGACCAGGAATTTGAACCCATCATGCCCAACAGCCCAGCAAGGCCAGGCTCACCCAGCAGCCCTGCAGGGCCAACAACACGCCAGCCCAGCGAGGGCACAGCCAACACACCAGAACAGACATTTGTACCGAGGCAGTCCACCAGGGAAAGAAAGGCTCCCAACTGCCTCACCTTGTAAATAGTTTTCACTTTGGGGGGCAGTGATGTTGTGTATCTGTAAAGCATGCACTCCCATGTTCCGCCACCAGGGAGCACATCCCCTGAAGTCCCAAGAGGTCCCAGCATCCCTTGGGAGCACTGTATATAAGCCGGCCCCTAAGGCCTGTTCCTCACTCTGGAATGTCTTAATAAAGACTGAGGTCACTGTTACTTTAACCTCCCTGTGTGCAGTCTCATCTGTGTTAGGAACACAATAGTTTTCTTGAACATTCTCGCCTTCAACTTCAGGTGCACCTTCGGTGGTTTCCTGATGCTCAACCTTTGCGAAACAAAAGGTAGATGCTTGGTTAGCAGCATTGAGGAAGGAGAAGCGTAGGAAGCACATGCATGACATAACATTTAGCTAACCCAGACTATGCAGTTTGCAGGGCTTACCCTCTAATGCAAAACTGGGCCCAGCTTCCGCATTGATTGTTGGTCTTCTCCTGTGGCATTTAATCATTGACGCTATCCTCTGCTCCACGGCTGTTAGTTGCAGCCTACTTGGCGGACCTCCTCCTGTTTGTGACCGTTCTCAGTTGATCTGTGACACCATCTTTTGCAAAGATACAAATGGAACTTTTAAGAGCAGGTCCTTCTGAACACGCACGCAGACACGCACACACACGGATCACATGTACAGATGCTATTGCAGTGCATAAATATACATAGATATTAAAGTCCAAATAAATGTAAGTTTAACGTATTACTTGCAGTCACTGCTTGTCCGAGATCCTGCCACTTTTTCAGCTGCACACTGGGTTCTTGGGGTAATGGACATTCCACTAAACTCGATTGCGACCTGGTTCCAAACTCTTGCGAGTGCAGACGGTTTAAGCTTATTTTTACCGAAGCTCCCGTTGTTTTCAAGAACTCCCCATCTACTCTCGATTAAGTCTACCAGGCGTTCAATTTCTTCCGCGCGAAATCTCTTCACCCTTACGGTTTCCACTTCTCCGTCCCTGGCCCTTTCGCCTTCTCTGCGCCCTTCCATTGCAGCCATCTCGTGAACGAAGATGTATTTTCTACCTGCGAATCTACCTCTGCCACCAATGGATTCTCAATGGTGATCCACACAGTCCCCACACGTGCTGTTTTTTTAATACTTTCTATTGCGCATGTGCAGATGGGGTTTTTTTTGTGCGCATACGCAATGGGTTAAAAAATGGGTTTTTTTTCCATCGAATGCGCTGTGAGGTTTCAGCGCATATTGAAGGCTCTGCCCTGCAGAGTTGGATCGGGTAGGGCCAGCGCCAGAGGGTGTGCATATAGTGAGGAAACTATGCATTTTTATTTTCAGTGCTGAGGGGCTGGAAAAAAACGGGCGTCCAAGTAAGTTAACACCATTTTTCTTCTTTAGGAAAACTTGGGGCCTAAGTACCGTGCTGGGGTGTTAGGCTCAGCCTAGTTCACGCATTCAAGTCCTGGTGTGATGCAGAAGCTCAGACCCAGAAATAAGAGTGCTGCCACCTGTGTCAATCATGTGTGCTGATGAAGGATACACACCTGAAATGTTAGAACATAAGAACATAAGAAAAAGGAGCAAGAGTAGGCCATATGGCCCCTTGAGCCTGCTCCACCATTCAATAAGATCATGGCTGATCCGATCATTGACTCAGCTCCACTTCCCTGCCCGCTTCCCATAACCCCTTATCCCCTTATCGTTTAAGAAACTGTCTATTTCTGCTTTAAATTTATTCAATGTCCCAGCTTCCACAGCTCTCTGAGGCAGCGAATTCCACAGATTTACAACCCTCTGAGAGAAGAAATTTCTCCTCATCTCTGTTTTAAATGGGTGGCCCCTTATTCTAAGATTATGCCCTCTAGTTCTAGTCTCCCCCATCAGTGGAAACATCCTCTCTGCATCCACCTTGTCAAGCCCCCTCATAATCTTATACATTTCGATAAGATCACCTCTCATTCTTCTGAATTCCAATGAATAGAGGCCCAACTTACTCAACCTTTCCTCATAATCAACCCACTCATCCCCGGAATCAACCTAGTGAACCTTCTCTGAACTGCCTCCAAAGCAAGTATATCCTTTCGTAAATATGGAAACCAAAACTGCACGCAGTATTCCAGGTGTGGCCTCACCAATACCTTATATAACTGTAGCAAGACTTCTCTGCTTTTGTATTCCATCCCTTTGCAATAAAGGCCAAGATACATTGGCCTTCCTGATCACTTGCTGTACCTGCATACTATCCTTTTGTGTTTCATGCACAAGTGCCCCCAGGTCCCGCTGTACTGCGGCACTTTGCAAACTTTCTCCATTTAAATAATAACTTGCTCTTTGATTTTTTTCTGCCAAAGTGCATGACCTCACACTTTCCAACATTATACTTCATCTGTCAAATTTTTGCCCACTCACTTAGCCTGTCTACGTCCTTTTGCAGATTTTGTGTGCTTTTCCTCCCATCTTTGTATCGTCAACAAACTTAGCTATGTTACATTCAGTCCCTTCTTCCAAGTCGTTAATATAGATTGTAAATAGTTGGAGTCCCAGCATTGATCCCTGCGGCACCCCACTAGTTATTGGTTTCCAACCAGAGAATGAACCATTTATCCCAACTCTCTATTCTCTGTTAGTTAGCCAATCCTCTATCCATGCTAATATATTACCCCCAACCCCGTAAACTTTTATCTTGTGCAGTAACCTTTTATGTGGCACCTTGTCAAATGCCTTCTGGAAGTCCAAATACACCACATCCACTGATTCCCCTTTATCCACCCTGTTCGTTACATCCTCAAAGAACTCCAGCAAATTTATCAAACATGACTTTCCCTTCATAAATTCATGCTGATTCTGCCTGACCTAATTTTGCTTTTCCAAATGTCCTGCTACTACTTCTTTAATAATGGACTCCAACATTTTCCCAACCACAGATGTTAGGCTAACTGGTCTATAGTTTCCTGCTTTTTGTCTGCCTCCTTTTTTAAATAGGGGCATTACATTTGCAGTTTTCCAATCTGCTGGGACCTCCCCAGAATCCAGGGAATTTTGGTAAATTACAACCAATGCATCCACAATCCCTGCCATTACTTCTCTTAAGGCCCTAGGATGCATGCCATCAGGTCCAGGGGATTTATCTGCCTTTAGTCCCATTATCTTACTGAGTGCCACCTCATTAGTGATTGTGATTGTGTTAAGTTCCTCCCCCGCTATAGCCCTTTGACTATACACTGTCAGAATATTGTTAGTGTCCTCTACTGTAAAGACTGATACAAAATATTTGTTCAGAGTTTCTGCCATCTCCATTTTCCCCATTACTAATTCCCCGGTCTCGTCCTCTAAGGGATGAACATTTACTTTAGCCATTCTTTACCTTTTTATACAGCTAAAGAAATGTTATAACTGTTCTGTTTATTTTTTACAAACGCTGATTGACCTGCTGTGTATTGCCAACATTTTCTGTTGGCAACACCTTCCGGATATAAAAGGGGTCGGAGGGTCTAGTAAGGAGGAGGAACTGAGGGAAATCCTTATTAGTCGGGAAATTGTGTTGGGGAAATTGATGGGATTGAAGGCCGATAAATCCCCAGGGCCTGATGGACTGCATCCCAGAGTACTTAAGGAGGTGGCCTTGGAAATAGTGGATGCATTGACAGTCATTTTCCAACATTCCATTGACTCTGGATCAGTTCCTATCGAGTGGAGGGTAGCCAATGTAACCCCACTTTTTAAAAAAGGAGGGAGAGAGAAAACAGGGAATTACAGACCGGTCAGCCTGACATCGGTAGTGGGTAAAATGATGGAATCAATTATTAAGGATGTCATAGCAGTGCATTTGGAAAGAAGTAATATGATAGGTCCAAGTCAGCATGGATTTGTGAAAGGGAAATCATGCTTGACAAATCTTCTGGAATTTTTTGAGGATGTTTCCAGTAGAGTGGACAAGGGAGAACCAGTTGATGTGGTATATTTGGACTTTCAGAAGGCTTTCGACAAGGTCCCACACAAGAGATTAATGTGCAAAGTTAAAGCACATGGGATTGGGGGTAGTGTGCTGACATGAATTGAGAACTGGTTGTCAGACAGGAAGCAAAGAGTAGGAGTAAATGGGGACTTTTCAGAATGGCAGGCAGTGACTAGTGGGGTACCGCAAGGTTCTGTGCTGGGGCCCCAGCTGTTTACACTGTACATTAATGATTTAGACGAGGGGATTAAATGTAGTATCTCCAAATTTGTGGATGACACTAAGTTGGGTGGCAGTGTGAGCTGCAAGGAGGATGCTATGAGGCTGCAGAGCGACTTGGATAGGTTAGGTGAGTGGGCAAATGCATGGCAGATGAAGTATAATGTGGATAAATGTGAGGTTATCCACTTTGGTGGTAAAAACAGAGAGACAGACTATTATCTGAATGGTGACAGACTAGGAAAAGGGGAGGTGCAAAGAGACCTGGGTGTCATGGTACATCAGTCATTGAAGGTTGGCATGCAGGTACAGCAGGCGGTTAAGAAAGCAAATGGCATGTTGGCCTTCATAGCGAGGGGATTTGAGTACAAGGGCAGGGAGGTGTTGCTACAATTGTACAGGGCCTTGGTGAGGCCACACCTGGAGTATTGTGTACAGTTTTGGTCTCCTAACCTGAGGAAGGACATTCTTGCTATTGAGGGAGTGCAGCGAAGGTTCACCAGACTGATTCCCGGGATGGCGGGACTGACCTATCAAGAAAGACTGGATCAACTGGGCTTGTATTCACTGGAGTTCAGAAGAATGAGAGGGGACCTCATAGAAACGTTTAAAATTCTGACGGGGTTAGACAGGTTGGATGCAGGAAGAATGTTCCCAATGTTGGGGAAGTCCAGAACCAGGGGACACAGTCTAAGGATAAGGGGGAAGCCATTTAGGACCGAGATGAGGAGGAATTTCTTCACCCAGAGAGTGGTGAACCTGTGGAATTCTCTACCACAGAAAGTTGTTGAGGCCAATTCACTAAATATATTCAAAAAGGAGTTAGATGAAGTCCTTACTACTAGGGGAATCAAGGGGTATGGTGAGAAAGCAGGAATGGGGTACTGAAGTTGCATGTTCAGCCATGAACTCATTGAATGGCGGTGCAGGCTAGAAGGGCCGAATGGCCTACTCCTGCACCTATTTTCTATGTTTCTATGTTTCTATTTCATTAATCCAGTCGTGGAAAGCTCAGTTGAAACCAGCCGATAAAGATTTCTCAAAGTCTGTTTCACAGACATGGATATTGACATTCCTTTGTGAGTCAGAAGGTCATGAGGTCAAGCCGAACTCTAGTACATAAGTGCATGATCCCAAGGTGCTATATAAATGCAATTTGTCTGTCTTCCTTCCTTCCTTCCTTCCTTCCTTCCTTCCTTCCTTCCTTCCTTCCTTCCTTCCTTCCTTCCTTCCTTCCTTCCTTCCTTCCTTCCTTCCTTCCTTCCTTCCTTCCTCCCTTCCTTCCTCCCTCCCTCCCTCCCTCCCTTCCTTCCTTCCTTCCTTCCTTCCTTCCTTCCTTCATGAGTGGTGGAAGTCTGGGGGTAAATCTTTTCGGCCAATGAGAGGCAGTTAATAAACATCCACAGGAAACAAAGACCATGGCAAAAATCCAGTGTATTCCCCCTTGTGTTAGCCATTCCTTCCATCAATGTTTTGTTGGAACTTTTGCATCATGCCACTCCCTTTTATAAAACTGACACACAGGTCTCGCTGTGAGCAATGAACTTTATTTTCATTCCCCCTCTCCATTGAAAGCTGCGTGATTTTCCCTCAGTTGCCGCATAACTGTGTCTGAGCCAGTGACTCAGTGGGCAGCAAGTTTCTGAGTCAGAAGGTTGTGGGTTCAATTCCCACTCCAAAGACTTGAGACCAGTGCCAGTGCTGAAGGAGAGCTGCACTGTCGGAGGTGCCGTCTTTCGGATGAGATATTAAACCGAGGCCCCGTCTGCTCTCTCAAGTGAACATAAGAGATCCCATGGCACTATTTTAATAATAATAACTTTTATTTATATAGCGCCTTTAACAAGGCGCTTTACAACAGTGTTACAGACAAACAGATAAATTTGACACCGAGCCACAGAAGAAATTAAGGCAGATGACCAAAAGCTTGCTTAAGACGTAGGTTTTAACGAGCGTCGTAAAGGAGGAAAGAGAGGTAGAGAGGCGTAGAGGTTTAGGGAGGGAGTTCCAGAGCTTAGGGCCCAGTTGAAGGCACGTTCACCGATGGTTGAGCAGTTATAATGAAGGATGTTCAAGAGGCCAGAATTTGAGGAGCGCAGACATCTTGTGGGATTGTGAGGCTGAAAAAGATTAGAGAGATAGGTAGGGGCGAGACCATGGAGTGATTTGTAAACAAGGATGAGAATTTTGAAATCAAGGCGTTATTTAACTGGGAGCCAATGTAGGTCAGAAAGCACAGGGGTGATGAGTGATCGTGACTTGTTGTGGGTTAGTACACGGGCTGCTGAGGTTTGGATGACTTCAAGTTTACATAATGTGGAATGTGGAAGGCCGACCAGGAGTGTGCTGGAGTAGTCAAGACTAGAGGTAACAAAGGCATGGATGAGGGTTTCAGTAGCAGAAGAGCTGAGGCAGGGGCGGAGGCGGGCAATGTTAGGGAGGTGGAAAAAGGTGGTTTTAGTTATGCTGCGGATATGTGGCCAGGAACTCATTTCAGGGTCACATATGACACCTAGGTTGTGAACAGTCTTGTTCACCCTCCAATTGATGCTAGGGAGAGGGATGGAGTTAGTGGTTAGGGAACATAGTTTGTGGCGGGGACCAAAGATAATGGCTTCGGTCTTCCCAATATTTAATTGGAGTAAATTTCTGCTCATCCAGTACTGGATGTCGGACAAACAATCTGACAATTTAGGTACCAAGCAGGATCGACAGAAGTGGTGGAGAGGTAGAGCTGGGTGTCGTCTGCATACACGTGGAAACTGACGCCGTGTTTTCGGATGACATCGCCAAGAAGCAGCATATAGATGAGAAATAAGAGCGGACCAAGGACAGATCCTTGGGGGGGACACCAAAGGTCACGATGCGGGGGCGGGAAGAGAAGCCATTGCTGGAGATTTTCTGGCTACAATTAGATAGATAAGAATAGAACCAGGCGAGTGCAATCCCACTGAGCTGGACATTGGTGGAGAGGTATTGGAGGAGGATGGAATGGTCAACTGTGTCAAAGGCTGCAGACGGGTCCAGAAGGACGAGGAGGGATAGTTTACCTTTGTCACAGTCACAAAGGATGTCATTTGTGACTTTGATGAGAGCGTTTCGGTACTGTGGCGGGATGAAAGCCGGATTGAAGGGATTCAAACATTCAATTCATGGAAAGATGATCACGGATTTGGGAGGCAACAACACATTCAAGTACCTTGGACAGGAAAGGGCGATTGGAGATAAGGTGATAGCTAGCAAGCATAGTGGGGTCAAGGGTTTTTTTTTTGAGGAGAGGGGTGATGACAGCAGATTTGAAGGAGAGGGGAACAGCACCTGAAGACAGGGAACTGTTAACAATGTTGGCTAACGTGGGAGCCAGAAAAGGAAGTTGGGTGATCAGCAGTTTAGTGGGAATAGGGTCAAGGGAGCAGGAAGTGGGTCTCATGGACAAGATGAGTTTGGAGAGATTAAGAGGGGAGATCAAAGTGAAACCAGATAAAGATATGAGTTTAGGGCTAGGGCAGGTGGGAGCGTCAGAGGAAGGTTGACCTTGTGGGCTAGGTGAAGGAAGGGAACTCGCAGAGGCAGCTGATCGGATGGTCTCAATCTTTGATACAAAGAATTCCATGAGCTCCTCACACTTGTTGGAGGGGAATGTGGTGGAGACAGGGGAGAGGGGTTTAAGGAGATGGTTAGCAGTAGAGAATAGTAGCCGGGGGTTATTTTTGCAATCCAGAATGATCCTGGAATAGTGGGCACAGGGGAGGTGTGAGTTTGGGGCCCAGGGGCAGCACGGGCCGGCCCACACTGCGATATGTGTGCACACTTGGCCCGTGCAGCAGAGCTGGTCTCCAGTCGTCCTGGTTAACCCTTGCCACTGGACCAAGACCTAGCTCTGTCAAGCCTGTGTGGTGGCTGGTGTGCAATGGCCACCACACGTTAAAAAAATCCACGCACAGGCATCTTCCACCCTTCAGGATGTAGTTCGGGATCCGGAATATTAGATCCCTCATTGAAACACCTGTGAACTCATCCTTTTTTGGTGGGGAAGCAAGTCATCCTCGTTTCGAGGGACCGCCTATGATGATGATGGAATAGTGAGCAGTTTTTGTAGACAAGAGTAAGGACCGATAATGTTTTATGTGTTCGAGCCAGATCTGGCGGTGAATGGCTAAACCAGTTGTCCACCACATCCGTTCAAGTTTTGAAGAAGAACAGGAGAGCTATCCCAGTGTCCTGGGCCAATATTTATCCCTCAATCAACATAACAAAAACAGGACGTCTGGGCGTTATCACATTGCTGTTTGTGGGAGCTTGCTGTGCGCAAATTGGCTGCCGTGTTTCCCATATTATAACAGTGACTACACTCCAAAAGTACTTCAGTGGTTGTAAAGCGCTTTGGGACGTCTGGTGTTTGTGAAAGGCACTATATAAATGTAAGTCATTCTTTTTTATTTCTTTCTTAACAATAATTCAATAGTTTTTTTTTTAAGTTGATGTTAAGAAACACATTTTAGCTTGGGAACAAGACTCTGAGTATAGTTTGGTGATGGTGGTGCAGTGGCTAGCGTGGTTGCCTTGTAGTTGACCTGGGTTCTATTCCTGTTGCATCTCTTACTTTAAGTCATCCTCGACCCTGAGGGACTGCCTAAGATGATGATGGTGAATGATAATAATGACCAGTCTTGTTCACCAATTTAGTCACACCTACTGTTTTGTTAGCAGGAAGAGGAACAAATGGCCGTGCATGAGGAACCATGGTGAAGTTCTGCATTTGATCACTCCATGGTATAGCCCAGCAGCCTGCTCGGCCCCCGGCCTGCGAGCACCATTGGAGCAGGCCGGGGAGCGGAAGGAGCAGCGTGAGGCATACCACTCCAGGGAGCAGCACGTGCTGGAGCAGGAGAGCAACAGCAGTGAAGAGGGACATCACCAAGATCCAGGTCGGTGATTGGAGCATGGGCAGGAGCGGCGAGGTCGGGGAAAAGGAGCAGCGAGAGATTGTGGAGGGATGTGATCGGGGCCCAGGAGAGGCGTGAGTTCGGGGCCCAGAAGAAGCGAGGACCCAGGGGCAGCACGGGCCGGCCCACACTGCGATATGTGGGCGCATTAGGTCCATGCAGCAGAGCTGATCTCCAGTCGTCCTGGTTAATCCTTGCCACTGGACCAAGACCTAGCTCTGTCAAGCCCGTGTGGTGGGCTGGTGTGCAACGGCCACCACACGTTAAAAAAAATCCACGCACAGGCATCTTCCACCCTTCAAGATTAAGTTCGGTACCTGGAATTTTAGGTCCTTCATTGAAACACCTGTGAACTCTTTGGCGTGGAAGCAAGTCATGCTCAATTCGAGGGACCACCTATGATGATAGTTCAAATACACCCCACCACTGTTCATCCACCCGCAGGCTTTAAGCAAGTTTTCCTTCAGTTCAGTGGCCATGAGAGAAAAAGAGACAAAATCAGCAACTTTCCAACCTGTTTCTTTGCACAAAAACATATGGAGATTTTTTTCTAAATACAAACTTTGTGTTTCTTCTGACTTTCCTCTCTCCTACCCAGAAGGCAGTGACTCACGCTGGAGTATGGTCCCACAGCTGTGGAAGCTCTCTGCTATTTCGGCCATTCTCCATGCGTGAGCCTGGATATGTGGAGGTTGACAGGCTGTTTAGCCACGGGAGGAAGAATTGAAGCTGAGCCTAGTCTTCCTCAGTACTGAACGCCCACACACAAGCTTTCCAGCAGGAGTTCCTGAATCGCGGTCAGGTGCAGGAGCCCCGACTGATTTTTCCCTCTCTCTAGCCCAAGGATGCTGAGGCTGGTTGCACTGTCTTGCCAAAGGTTAGCGAAGTCAGCACAGATCCGTGACTGAACTCAGGGGCCTTCTGGTCTGTATGGCTCAGTACCACGCCACCTACTCACTCAGTCATCCCCAACCTTGTTTTCTCGCAGTTAGCCGTGGCTCAGTGGGCAGTACTCTCGCTTCTGAGTCAGAAAGTTGTGAGTTCACAGTCCTGCTCCAGAGACTTGAGCACAAAAATCTGAGCTGACTCTCCAGTGCAGTGCTGAGAGAGTGCCGCACTGTCAGAGGTGCCGTCTTTTGGATGCAATGATAAATCGAGGTCCCGTCTGCTCTCTAAGGTGGACGTAAAAGATCCCTTGGCATTATTTCGTAGAACAGCAGGGGAGTTATCCCGGTGTCCTGGCAAATATTTATCCCTCAATCAACATAACAAAAAACAGATTATCTGGTCATTCATCATCATCATAGGCAGTCCCTCGAGTCACGGATAGAAACATAGAAACATAGAAAATAGGTGCAGGAGTAGGCCATTCGGCCCTTCTAGCCTGCACCGCCATTCAATGAGTTCATGGCTGAACATGCAACTTCAGTACCCCATTCCTGCTTTCTCACCATACCCCTTGATTCCCCTAGTAGTAAGGACTTCATCTAACTCCTTTTGCTTCCACGCCAAAAAGGGATGAGTTCACAGGTGTTTCAATGAAGGACCTAATATTCCACCAGCCACCACACGGGCTTGACAGAGCTGGGTCTTGGTCCAGTGGCAAGGATTAACCAAGATGACTGGAGACCAGCTCTGCTGCACGGACCTAGTGCGCACACATATCGCAGTGTGGGCTGGCCCGTGCTGCCCCAGGGCTCTCGCCTCTTCTGAGCCCCAAACTCGCGCCTCTCCTGGGCCCCGATCACTTCCCTCTACAAACTCTTGCCGCTCCTTCGCCCCTCCTCCTGGGCCTGCCCGCGCTGCAATCAGCGACCTGGCTTCGCAGCCATCGCCCTCCTGCAGCAGCACGCGCTGCTTCTTGAAGTGGCATGCTGTCGCACGCTGCTCCCTCCAATGGCCTCGGCCTGCTGATGGTCTTACAGGCCGGGACTGCACCGATTTCCGGGCCGCAGGGAGGGAGCAAAGTGTGGCGGCCCAGCCCGCCCGGAATCTGGTTATTATCACACTGCTGTTTGTGGGAGCTTGCTGTGCGCAATTGGCTGCCGCATTTCCTGCATTACAACAGTGACCACACTCCAAAAGTACTTCATTGGCTGTAAAGCGCTTTGGGAGGTCCTGAGGTTGTGCTTTATGAATGCAAGTCTTTCTTTCTTTTCTTGTTCTGTTTTGTTTGTTTTTCTGTGTTGACACCGGTGCAAACAATGGGAAAAGTGGTCTTTCGGTCCATTAACATTTATAGTTTGTTCTATGAGTCAAAACAATGTTTAGACGACAGTTGTACAAACCTGAGTGTCAAACCTTTATCTGGGACCTTTTGTCAAGCTCTGGGAAACCAGAATAATTACTTTTAAGAAATCAATGAGAGAAACAAAGTGCTTGCTGATGCCAATAATATTAAATTGTATGGGAACCAAAGTAGCAACACTGAACAGCATACGAGTTAAACTGAGGTGTACCTCTCATTATGAATGTGTCCACACACAAGTATGATGATAAGATGGATAGTTTGGTTGTACAGGATACCCGATAATATTGCATTTAAAGGGAAACTACATTCAATTAAATTGCTCCATAATTCTTAAAGGGAGATGACAGTACACTAACTGTGTGCTTGGAACTGAGGGAAACCTTGTGGCATGGATATGAAATTAATTGGAAGGCAGAAAGTTGCAGGAAAGAAGATATATTTGAATTGATGGAAGGCAACAAATGCGGTCCCCAGTGCTGATGGCCCAGCTTTTCATTGCATGGAAAATGTTGCTGGTTTGTGAACAGAGGGAGAGATATTTAAGTTTACAGATGATACTGAACTGGAAGTAAGAGTGAATTTGAAGAAGAAAGCAGAAAATTGCAAACGGACATAGACTAAATGTGTGAGTGGATTGATGACAGCTGCAGTTCCCTATAACAAAGTGTGGGGTAGCATACTTTGAACATAAGAATGGTGCATGGGAATATATATGAGAAACTCTGGGGGAGGGTAGATGAACAAAGAGATTTAAGGGTGCGGGTGCATAAGTCATTAAAAACCAGCTTGCAGATACAAAAAGCAACCAGAAAGGCCAATGGGAGCACTTATCGGAAATCACAGCTGTGCTCCCCACGATTTTCCATCCATTACTTCTAATGGAAAATCATAGAATGATACAGCACAGAAGGAGGCCATTTGGCTCATCGTGCCATGCCAGCTCATTGGAAGAACAGTCCCCTGCTCTTTCCCCATATTCCTCAAATCAGTCCTATAGACTATAAAAACAACATGGTACAGTTTCTGTTTAAACATCATTTGGAGTACAGGTTGAACCTTCCTTATCCAGAACTCCGTTATCTGGAACCATCCCTCATCAGAACCATTCCCGGCCACCAGATGGCACATGCGCAGAACTCCGATATGAACAAATTGAAGTCCTGCTGCCGACTCCCGCAATCGCTGGCCTGACCCTGCGATCCACCGCTCCTCGCGCCCCCCCCCATAATATCTCTGCCGCACTCCTAGCCCCAAGCCAGCCAGCCCCGATCCCCGATATCCCCTTGCTCAGTACCTGTACCATCCAATTTAAAGTGACCACCCCTCGTCCAGAAAAATCCCTTATCCAGAACAGGCCAGGTCCCGAGGGTTACGGACAAGGAAGGCTCAACCGGCACTGTGTTCAGTTTGAGGTACCATACCTGAGGAAGGATAAACAGGCCTTGGTATGAGTTCAGTGGTGATTCGCTAAGATGATAGCTGGTCTGAAAGGAATGAATTATCCTGAGTAAATTTGATTCGTGGACATGAGGAGGTTAAGGGGTGGTCTGATTGTGGAGTTTAAAATAGTGAAACGACTCAGCAGTGTACACAGGAAGCAAACTCTTCCCTTCAGCACAAGAAACAGAACAAGGGGACAAAAACCTAAATTTCCAAATAAGCAAATCTAGAAATGACTTAAATAAGCAAATCTAGAAAATGTTTTGTCAGAGAATGAATTCGGGGTACGATAGCTTTGTGGTTATGTTACTGGACTAGTAATCCAGAGACCGAGACTAATGATTCTGGAGACCCAAGTTCAAATCCCACCATGGCAGCTGGGGAATTTAAATTTAGTTTAATTAAATAAATCTGGAATAAAAAGCTGGTATCAGTAATGGAATCAGTGACCATAAAACTACCGGATTGTTGTAAAATTTCATCTGGTTCACTAATGTCCTTAAGGGAAGGAAATCTGCCATCCTTACCTGGTCTGGCCTATATGTGATTCCAGACCCACAGCAATGTGACCGATAGATAGAGAGATAAATCAATAGATTTTTGGATATCATGGGATATGGGGACAGTGCAGGAAAATGGAGTTCAGGTAGAAGATCAACCATAATCTTACTGAATGGTGGAGCAGGCTTAAGGGGCCGAATGGCCTACTCCTGCTCCTGCTCCTATTTCTTATGACTCTTAACTGCCCTCTGAAATGGCCTAGCAAGCCACTCAGTTGCATCAAAGGGCAATTAGGGATGGGCAATAAATGCTGGCATTGTCAGCGACGCCCACATCCCATGATTGAATAAACAAAAGTGCAAAAAGCACCTAAAACAGAATCTGGTGAGGTATTTAAAGTGAGATTGTTACTTACTTGTAAAGTAAGACCAGTGAGGAATACTAATTGATCTCCCATAACATTGCACACTGGCAGTCAGCACCAATTGACATTTTTCAGGTGGAATAGGGTTAGAGAGTGGGAGCAATGGAACAAATGTGGGGGAGTTAAGAGGGGGAGGAGAAGTCAAATAGACAAGGGAGGGAGGAGGCGGTGAAGGGGAGTGGGGCAGAGCGACAGGAGGGGAAGAGGAGGAGAAGGAGGGGCAGACTAGGAGAGGGAAAAGACAGTGGGAGAGGAGGGAGAAGGGAATAGGTGAGATGGTACACAGGGAAGGGAAGAGATAGCGGAGGAGGAGAGGAAAGGACTACTGAGGAATGGAAATTCAGAGCAGTGGGAGTAGAGGGATTTAGACATGGTAAAGCCCGCCATTAATGTAGGAGACATATAGCAATGAGGGGAGAGGGGGGGTGGAGGAGTTGTGAAAGGGAAATGCAGTTCACTGAGAGGGCTTGAGGCCCAATATTGAGGAGGCTCAGTCGGTGGAGGAACCATTTTGACCTAAGAGGCTGATCATTGTGATTCCTGCGTGTTGGGTTGAGGGCCGTCACATAACGGTAGCTCCCACCCCATTGCTATCTTTCGGTCACTTAGCATTGTATTTTTTATCCTTGCTTACAAATCCCTCCATGGCCTCGCCCCTCTGTATCTCTGTAATCTCTTTCAGCCTCACAACCCCACAAGATGTCTGCATTCCTCAAATTCTGTCCTCTTGAGCATCCCTAATTATAACTGCTCAGCCATTGGTGGCCGTGCCTTCAGCTGCCTGGGCCCTAAGCTCTGGAACTCCCAACCTAAACCTCTCCACCTTTCTACCTCTCTTTCCTCCTTTAAGACGCTCCTTAAAACCAAGCTTTTTGTTGTGTCTACAAGCACTCTAGTAATGATTCCACGAGGTAAGATATTGCACTTGAACTGTTGTGACCTTAGTCCATTTATTGCAGCTCCTGAATGAGGGTACAGTAAGGTGAGCTCCCTTTTATACTTGGTTACCTGCAGTGTGCAGGTGACCTCTAGGTCTCCACCAGTTGCACCCTCTGGTGGTACAGGCATTGTGTATACAGTGTGAAGATACATTCAATGGTCTTATGTAACTGTACATTAAGTGTACAGGGTATGTACAAACACACCACTTTTGGTCATCTGCTGTAATTTCTTCTTACGTGGCTCGGTGTCAATTTTATTTGTTTGTCCTGTAATACTGCTGTGAAGCGCCTTTTACTACATTAAAGGTGCGATATAAATAAAAGTTGTTGTTATTGTTCTAATGCCATTAGAATCTTGAGACCATTCACCAATTGTTAATACAATATATAATAGAAAGAACAAATAAATTAGGAGTAAGATGCTAACCGGTCACTATGGCTAACAAAGTAACAGAAGAGGTTCAATGGGTTGAATGATCTACTCCTGAGCCTATGGTGTTTGTCCTGCACTGCAGAGCTGCTGGCTAGAAACAGCCTGGAAGCAGACTAAGACATTTTGTAAATAAACATTCTGAAAAGCCTAAATGGTTCGGTAACATTTGTGGTTCACTAACATGCCGGCGTTTAAATATACTACTGACATGGTGGGCAAAATGAATGCAGGGATATTATACACTTGTATCAGAAAGATATTGACAAGGTTCTACATTGCCAATTGATCTTAGGACCGTTGGCATTTTTATGAATAAATTAAATAGACATAGGTTTTAGCGAACATCTCCAAGTTTATGGATGACGATATCAAAATGCAAGGTGTTGCAAATAATCAGAAACATTTAACCAAATTCAGAAAGATTTCGATATTTTAAAGAACTGGGCAATAGGTGGCGGATGCAGTTCAGTGAGGTTAAATGTTAATTAATTTATATTATTATATATTACCCACCCTCCCTGTATGGATCTGAGGCATGGACGATGTATAAAAGGCACCTCAAGTCGCTGGAGATATATCACCAACGATGTCTCCGCAAGATCCTGCAAATCCCCTGGGAGGACAGGCGTACCAACATCAGTGTCCTCGTCCAGGCTAACATCCCCAGCATTGAAGCACTGACCACACTCGATCAGTTTCGCTGGGCAGGCCACATGATTCGCATGTCAGCTACGAGACTCCCGAAGCAAATGCTTTATGCGAAGCTCCTTCATGGTAAATGAGCCACAAAGGTGGGCAGTGGAAACCTTATAAGGACACCCTCAAAGCCTCCCTGGTAAAGTGCAACATCACCACTGACACCAGGGAGACCCTGGCCGAAGACCGCCTGAGGTGGAGAAAGTGCATCCGGGAGGGCGTTGAGCTCTTCGAGTCTCAACACAAAGAGCGTGAAGATGCCAGGCGCAGGCAGCGGAAGGAGCACGCGGCAAAGCAGCCCCACTGACCCCTTCCCTCGACGAATGTCTATCCCTCCTCTAACAGGGTCTGTGACTCTCGTATCGGACTGTTCAGCCATCAAAGAACTCACTTTGGGAGTGGAAGCAAGTCTTCCTCGATTCTGAGGGACTGCCTATGATGAATTTATATGGGGACAAGGAAGTAAGAGTTTGTGAATATGTTTTAAACAGAATATGCTGCATATGGGAGAGATCAAGGGTTATTCAGGCAAATTGTTCCCTACGGAAAACAACTTAAGTATCAGGAAGCATGAGTTTAAAAAAAAAGTATGAAGGAAAGTTAGGTGGAAATTTGTTACACAAAGGTATAAAATAGGTTACCGGGTGTAAAGTATAAGAACATAAGAACATAAGAATTAGGAACAAGAGTAGGCCATCTAGCCCCTCGAGCCTGCTCCACCATTCAACAAGATCATGGCTGATCTGGCCGTTGACTCAGCTCCACTTACCCGCCCGCTCCCCGTAACCCTTAATTCCCTTATTGGTTAAAAATCTATCTATCTGTGACTTGAATACATTCAATGAGCTAGCCTCAACTGCTTCCTTGGGCAGAGAATTCCACAGATTCACAACCCGCTGGGAGAAGAAATTCCTTCTCAACTCGGTTTTAAATTTTAAATTGGCTCCCCCGAATTTTGAGGCTGTGCCCCCTAGTTCTAGTCTCCCTGACCAGTGGAAACAACCTCTCTATCTTGTCTATCCCTTTCATTATTTTAAATGTTTCTATAAGATCACCCCTCATCCTTTTGAACTCCAACGAGTAAAGACCCAGTCTACTCAATCTATCATCATAAGGTAATCCCCTCATCTCCTGAATCAGCCTAGTGAATCATCTCTGTACCCCCTCCAAAGCTAGTATATCCTTTCTTAAGTAAGGTGACCAAAACTGCACGCAGTACTCCAGGTGCGGCCTCACCAATACCCTATACAGTTGCAGCAGGACCTCCCTACTTTTGTACTCCATCCCTCTCGCAATGAAGGCCAACATTCCATTCGCCTTCCTGATTACCTGCTGCACCTGCAAACTAACTTTTTGGGATTCATGGACAAGGACCCCCAGGTCCCTCTGCACCGCAGCATGTTGTAATTTCTCCCCATTCAAATAATATTCCCTTTTACTGTTTTTTTTCCCAAGGTGGATGACCTCACACTTTCCGACATTGTATTCCATGTGCCAAACCTTAGCTTAACCTATCTAAATCTCTTTGCAGCCTCTGTGTGTCCTCTACACAACCCGCTTTCCCACTAATCTTTGTGTCATCTGCAAATTTTGTTACACTACACTCTGTCCCCTCTTCCAGGTCATCTATGTATATTGTAAACAGTTGTGGTCCCAGCACCAATTCCTGTGGCACACCACTAACCACCGATTTCCAACCCGAAAAGGACCCATTTATCCCGACTCTCTGCTTTCTGTTAGCCAGCCAATTCTCTATCCATGCTAATACATTTCCTCTGACTCCGCGTACCTTTATCTTCTGCAGTAACCTTTTGTGTGGCACCTTATCGAATGCCTTTTGGAAATCTAAATACACCACATCCATCGGTACACCTCTATCCACCATGCTCGTTATATGCCCCTGTGAGTATGCTCACAGGCTGGTAGAGCTGTTGAGTTATGAGTGGCTTAGTCAGTCACGTGATGTTGACAAGACTCAATAAAATCCCAGCCAGTTGGATTCAGGGTGTCTACGATGAGGCAGATGGCTGTGAGCCTGGTGGATGAACTGGTAATGTGTAGTGTGATTGTTAAACCATTGTTAATAAACCAGCTAGTTCTTAATAGTAATGTCCACCTCACACTCAACAAGCTCCCCGCTGGAGTGGAACTAAACTACAAAACCAGTGGGAACCTGTTCAACCTTTGTTGTCTCCAGGCGAGATCCAAGACCGTCCCAACCTCTGTCGTCGAACTACAGTACGGGACGACATTTGCGTCTGCGCACATTTAGAGACTGAATTCCAAGCCATAGTCAACATCTTCACTGAGGCGTACGAAAGCATGGGCCTTACACTAAACATCCGTAGGACAAAGATCCTCCCATCAACCTGCCCCTGCCACACAGCAATGCCCCCCAGTCATCAAGATCCACAGCGCGGCCCTGGACAACGTGGACCACTTTCCATACCTCGGAAGTCTATTATCAGCACGAGGTTCAACATGACGAGGACGAGGTTCAACACCGCCTCCAGTGTGCCAGCGCAGCCTTTGGCTACCTGAGGAAAAGAGTGTTCGAAGATCAGGCCCTCAAATCTGCCACCAAGGTCATGGTCTACAGGGTTGTAGTGATACCCGCCCTCCTGTATGGCTCAGAGACATGGACCATATACAATAGACATCTCAAATTGCTGAAGAAATACCACCAACGATGTCTCCGCAAGATCCTGCAAATCCCCTGGGAGGACTGACGCACCAACATCAGTGTTCTCGATCAGGCCAACATCCCCAGCATCGAAGCACTGACCACACTCGACCAGCTCCATTGGACGGGCCACATTGTTCACATGCCTGACACAAGACTCCCAAAGCAAGCGCTCTACTCGGAACTCCTACACGGCAAACGAGCCCAAGTTGGGCAGAGGAAACGTTTCAAGGACACCCTCAAAGTCTCCTTGATAAAATGCAACATCCCCACCGACACCTGGGAGTCCCTGGCCAAAGACCGCCCTAAGTGGAGGAAGAGCATCCGGGAGGGCGCTGAGCACCTCGAGTCTCGTCGCCGAGAGCATGTAGAAATCAAGCGCGGGCAGCGGAAGGAGCATGCGGCAAACCAGTCCCACCCACAACTGTGTGCCTCACCTGTGACAGAGACTGTAATTCCCATATTGGACTGTTCAGTCACCCAAGAACTCACTTTTAGAGTGGAAGCAAGGCTTCCTCGATTTCGAGAGACTGCCTATGATGATGAATAGCAATGTGTTGCTGTGAATTCTTAAGCAAAGAACCCATGAAGCAAATATGCATTACACCGGGGGAGGCCGCTGAAGTGTACAATGTGAATGGGCTCAAGAATCAGATAGATTTGGTTCTGTAGAGAGAAGAGGCTGGGGAGCATGGTAGATAGGCAGCGATACTGTATCTTTTCCCGGTTCTAAAAGTTCTTCCATTCACACATTTTGTGCAAAAGTTTCCCAATTTTTTTCATTGAGCTGATTCATTCCAGCGATGTTCTGAACGAGGACAGAAGGCTGTGGGCAGCACGTCCCATGCAGGGTGTCACTTCATAATGTCAGGGATATTGTGAAGAGGAAATAGCCAGTGGAGTCCAGCCAGTCCCCCACTGAGAGTCCGGGGAAATCAACAGCACCTCATTCACTGCTGCCCTCATAGTCCTTCTAGCAGTTGGCCCAAGTGAGTCATTGGAAGCGACTTGGGAGCAGCTTGCCTGCCCCCGAACGATCGGGCAATGGTCCAAGATCACCTCAAGAGACGAGGAGCAACTAAATCTAAAAACAGAATGGAAAAAAAATCCACTTCGATGTTGGCATGTCTTATTTTAGTGTAAGAGGAGAACGCACCACTGAAATCTGAGACTGAGATGTAGCAGAGTATTTTCCAATGTAGTCTACAATTTAAAGATTGTTATCTCTTGAATTCCATTAACAAATATATGTAAAGGTATTAGATATACAAACCTAGAATTTACTCTTGGCAATTTTAGCGAAGAAAGGCTTCATGTTTTCAGCTGACATTTCTCTCCCTGCTATTGTAGTGCAGACACCAACCCATTTATTTTAAATTGGTTACTTCCTCGGCTGAAGGAGGGATGTCACTCAAACGTGTGAAGTATTTTTCTCCTAATACTGTATCGTAAATAGTCATTCCTCACCTGTAATTGATTTCAATATGTTTTGCATCACGCTGGAAGTGCTCCAATGACCAAACATCAATACAGCAAACACACGACAGGGAAACAAGGGAAAAGATTAAACAAATCACAGCCGGTTTGAATCACAACTTTGACCCGACATTCAAAGGCACCTGTCCTTTTGGGTGAATGTTACAAATCTCCATCCAGACTGACAGATGGCGCACTGTGCAGAAGCAGAGTAATCCACACCATTGTGAGGGGAGGAATGCAAAAAAGAATTGGCAAGGCCGGCCTTCAAAGTGCACCTCCTGTCAGCAGAGAGTAAAATAGCATCAGCAGCAGCTGTGAAGAAGTCTATAGCCCAGAGTAGACCAGGACCACCCTCTGTACTGCAGGCGGAAGTTGGGGGAACAAACATAGATTTTTAAAGCATGCTTAAAATATCTCATTTGCCCTGATAGTTTAACACCTACACGTAACATGCTCTGCTTTAGCTAGATTGTAGCCTGCTGAATCTGAGCTTACTCTTCAATGTAATTAGCCAGCTTTATTCCTAACTGTTACAGGTGACTTTCCTTTCTAGGGTTGCTATATTTTATGATGATGTTACTTTGTACTATGCTCAAAACTGTACAATATGACAGAAAGACTTGCATTTATACAGCGTCTTTCATGACCACCAGACCCAAAACACTTCACAGCCAGTGAAGTACTTTTGAAGTGTAGTCACCGTTGTAACATAGGAAACACAACAGCCAATTTGCGCACAAACTCTCACAAACAGCAATTTGATAATCAGCAGTTAATCTGTTTTAGTGATGTTGGTTGAGGGATAAATATTGGCCAGGACACCGGGGATAACTCCCCTGCTCTTCTTCGAAATAGTGCCATGGGATCTTTTACATCCACCTGAGAGGGCAGACTGGGCCTCGGTTTAACATCTCATGCGGAAGATGACACCTTCGACAGTGCAGCACTGCACTGGAATGTCAGCCTAGGTTTTTGCGCTCCAATCTCCGGAGTGGGACTTAAACCCACAACCGTCTGAGTCAGAGGCAAGTATGCTGCCCACTGAGCCACGGCTGATTTTGTGAATGAGAGTGTCACCGCACAGCTTCACAGAAAAGCACAGCAACAATTCTTCCTTGACCGTCTGTGTGCCATGATCAAATTCTCACCAATTAAAAATTGCTGGATGGAAAATTGTGACCACTATTCCCAAATTCCTGATACACTGTCCTGTAATGCGAAGCTCTGCGTGAGAAGTTCTAACTTGTAAAATTTACTCCATTTGTCTATGTACCACAGCCACAATTTATCGTTATATCGTGCCTTCATGTAAGAAAATGCTCACAGCAGGAGCAGTGAGCAGTGAGCAGTGAGCAGAAAGTAGGGCAGAGGCTCGAGGAGGTAACCGAAAACGCAGTCAAGGAGGCTGCAGATTCTACCATCAATCAACTAAACATGAAATATAAGGATATGGGCTGGAATTTTGGCTTAGCTCATTTGGGGTGGTAAGCGACGCGGCAGTAAAGTTTGCGCCTGGGAACAGTTTACGCCTCAGTCAGCAAAATTGGGCAGCTGGGCCCTGAGTGTGGGGCGGAGCGCTATGGGAGATGTTGCACACCTCTCTTGGGGCGCTAGACCGGCTGAGCATGCGAAAATCCCAAGCTAAACAGCCGGCCTCGGTGCGCTCTGAGAGGCCTGGGGAGAGAAATAAACATGAGAAAAAACCCACCAAAAACATTCCTAATACAGAACTCATGCCACCACAACATAAATCGCATAAAAAATAAAATATAAAACAATCGCACTTACCGGAGGTGGACATTACTTATCTCACTGCAGCCGCTACAACTCGGACCGCCCTCTTTCACAGGCGGTCCCAGCAGGGGGCGCTCTAGGGAGCGCTACAGATCGGTTCGGAGCCAAAAATCGAGCTGGTGTTGCAACCAGGGGCATTCCACATCAGCTCGCCTCTTCCGGGCAGTAATGTTCTCTGCCCTGCCGAAACTGGCTCTGATAAAACCCCAGCAGAGCACTGGAAGCTGGCTGCCCGCCCGTATGCCATTGCCTCCCCTCCGGGATGAAAACAGAGGCAGCATCAAGCTGAAAAGTCAGCCCTGTGTGTCTAATTGAACTGATACATTGACATTGGGGATGAATTTTATTCATTCATTTAGGTCTGGCAAGTTTTGTGCTGCTTGAGTTGAAGGATATCAGTCCTAGCAAACCTTGTTCAAGTGGTCATTCTTCATGCGTGAGCCTACACAATGTCAGCCTGTTATTCGACTGTGGAGGGCATCACACCAGGCCCAATTTGTTTCCCTTACCTGTGTACTTTCTATCAAGTGTCACTAGTTAATGATCAGGAGTGGAGGCCTCGGCTGACTTCACTCCCCCCCCACCCCCCCGCCCCCCGACCTCCCCCCACCGCCAGCCAATGGACACTGAGACCAATTGCCTCGCCCATACCATTGCCCTCTTTGAGATCAGTAAATTTGCCACAAACCATGACATCAAACTTGGGACTTTCCTGGTGTGCATGGCTTCGTACCAAACCCGGCAGCATATTCTCACACTGAGCCGCTGAAGCAGCAGCCTCCAGCTCTGCTCCCAACACATTTCGCAAGAGATTTTCCTCCTGTCAATCCGGGTCGTATTTTAACCAAGGTCCCAGAGGTGAAATGATTGTGTTCCAACCTGCGATGCCAACCAATACCTCCGGCTGAATTCTATTTGTGTGCCTTACATTAGCAATTCTGCAATTCAGTGTTGCCATCGCGAGAGAAATCAATGCTCTTCGACAAGATGTGCAGTTTTGCAAAACGAAATGGACATTATCAGCTCACTTAAATGTGTTTCTGACACACTTCTGTCTCTCCATCCTGGAATTGAAGGGACAATCTTGGAATCTTGAAAAACATGATTTTTGTGAAGTATCTCTTCATTTGCCCACCAAGATGAGCAGCTGAACTATTACCTGCATTGCTCCTTTTATTTTTTGATTCCCAAACGTTTGATCGCATGTTGCAGCTCTTATGCTCATCCACATTAATTTTCATAGTGCTCAGGAATGATTCGAGATGATGTGGCAATGGATGAACGGTTAGATGAGAAGTATAAAAGGATAAAAGCATGGCCATCTGGAAGAGTAGTACGTTGTTACCAGATTTGTTTTCAATCAGCACTCAATTTTTAGCCCAGAAAATGGAAAATTTAGTGGTAGGGATATTTGAGTTTTGATATTGATTTGTGGTACAGTAAGAACAAGAATTAATGTACCAGAATTAGTCATTTTAAATCGAGTGCTGATTGAAAACAAATCTGGTAACAAAATGGCTGAATTAGGAGGAGGAAAACATATAAAACTTCATCGAGAACTGTTAAAAATGGAGTTCCTTGGTACTCAGAGGGTAAGTGTACTATAAGGTGTGGCAGTGAGCCAAACAAACTGGGACATCTCAGATGTGACGCTTGGTTTGCCAACCTTAGCTGGGACAGTAAGGGAAACATTACAATTGCTCTCACTGGGGTTGAAATTGGGTTTTGAATGCTGCCTGTTACCGCACGCGGGAGGCGGCTAACGGCGGCAAATGCCGACCGTCGTCGGTAAGCGGTGCGGCACCTTGCCGAAGATTCAGTCGGCTCTTTGGCAGAGCCGCCAAGAGGCAACGCTGTGCCGGCTAACGCCACCCATGTGGTGACATCATCCAGCGTACAACGCCTCTTTGACGCCTCTGTTGCGATTTGCTTTGTACAGCTACAAACAGGTGGCCATACAGTCTGGAAAAAGCTGTCGTAAAAGAGCGGACCTCGGGCGGAATGGCCCAGAAAGGAAGGTAAGTTTTTCTCTTTATTTATTTCTGCATGTGTTCATTAGTTTTAAGAGTGGGGAAGTTGTCATGTATGTAGACCATGTATACTAACTGTATAGTCACATAAGGTGTGCCACCAGAGACCTGAGGGTCACCTGCATAGGTGTGCAGGGCCCAGTATAAAAGGCTGCCCACTATGCTTGTGCCTCACTCTGGAGTTACAATAAATGGGACTAAGGTCACAACAGCTCTAGTACAATACTAGACCTCATGGAGTTATTCATAAGAGTATTAAAGACGTAACAGAAGTGTGTGTGTGTGGATCGTCTCTGAGTCAGAAGGTTGTGGGCTCTTAAGCTCCTCTTCAAGAGACTTGAGCACAAAATCCGTGCTGACACTCCAGTGCAGTACTGAGGGAGTGCTGCACTGTGGGGGTACCGTTTTTTGGATGCCGTCTCAGGTGGACGTAAAGGATTCCACGGCAGTATTCGAAGAAGAGCAGGGGAGGTATCCCAGGTGTCCTGGCCAATGTTTATCTCAACCAATATCACTAAAAAAATCTGATCAGCTGCTCATTATCACATTGCTGTTTGTGGAAACTTCCTGTGTGCAAAATTGGATGCCGCATTTCCTGCTGATCAAAGGCGGTCGATGTTATACAACAGCGACTGCACTTCAAAACTACTTAATTGGACGTAAAGTGCTTTGGGATTTCCTGAGGTTGTGAAAGGCACAAATTAAATGCAATACTTTTTTTAGATCACGATTGGTTGTGAAGTTGGCCTTCACAGTAAAATATCCTGCCATGGCTAAAAGGAAAAAAATGGAAAGAAAACTGGAGGGAAAAAGCCTGGATTATAGGAAAATTAGTAGGGCAATAAAAAAGTAAGACTTGCATTAATATAGCACCTTACTTCATTGCCTCCAGGCTAGATCCAAGGTCGTCCCATCCTTTGTCATCGAACTATAGTACGCGGACGACATTTTCATCTGTGCACATTCAAAGGCCGAACTCCAAGCCATTGTCAACGTCTTCACCGAGACATACGAAAGCATGGACCTTACACTAAACATCCGTAAGACAAAGGTCCTCCACCAACCTCACCCCGCCACACAGCACTGCCCCCCAATCATCAAAATCCAAGGCGTGGCCTTGGACAACATGGACCACTTTCCATACCTTGGGAGCCTACTATCAGCAAGGGTAGACATCGATGACGAGGTCCAGTGCGCCAGCGCAGCCTTCGGTCGCCTGAGGAAGAGAGTGTTTGAAGACCAGGACCTCAAATCTGGCACCAAGCTTATAGTCTACAGGGCAGTAGTGATACCCACCCTCTTATATGGCTCAGAGACGTGGACCATATATAGCACACATCTCAAAGCGCTGGAGAAGTACCACCAGCGCTGCCTCCGTAAAATCTTGCAAATCCATTGGGAGGATCGATGTACCAACGTCAGCGTTCTCGCTCAGGCCAACATCCCCAGCACCGAAGCACTGACCACACTCGACCAGCTCCGTTGGGCCGGCCACATTGTCCGCATGCCCAACACGAGACTCCCAAAGCAAGCACTCTACTCGGAACTCCTACACAGCAAGCGAACCCCAGGTGGGCAGAGGAAACATTTCAAGGACACCCTCAAAGCCTCCTTGATAAAAGTGCAACATCCCCACTGACACCTGGGAGTCCCTGGCCCAAGACCACTCTAAGTGGAGGAAGTGCATCCGGGAGGGCGCTGAGCACCTTGAGTCTCGTCGCCGAGAGCATGGAGAAACCAAGCGCAGGCAGCGGAAAGAGCATGCGGCAAACCAGACTCCCCACCCACCCCTTCCTTCAACCACTGTCTGTCCCACCTGTGACAGAGACTATAATTCCCATATTGGACTGTACAGTCACCTGAGAACTCACTTTTAGAGTGGAAGCAAGTCTTCCTCGATTTCGAGGGACTGCCTATGATGATGATGATGATGATGAGCGTCTTTCACGACCACTGGACGTCTCTAAGCACTTTACAGCCAATGGAGTGTAGTCACTGTTGTAATGTGGGAAACAAGGCAGCCAAGTTGCGCACAGAAAGCTCCCACAAACAGCAATGTAATAACCACCAAATAATCTGTTCTTGTTATGTTAATTGAGGAATAAATATTGGCTAGGACAGTGGGAATAACTCCCCTGATCTTCGAAATAGTGCCATGGGATCGTTTACTTCCACCTGGGAGGACAGATGGAAGACCTCGGTTTAACATCTCATCCAAAAGATGGCTTCTCCAACAGGCTCCCTCAGTACTGGCATTGGAGGGTCAGCCTAGATTTTTGTGCTCAAGTCTCGCGAACCCACGACCCTCTGACTCAGAGACGAGTGTGCTAACTACTGAGCCATGGCTGATACTGACTATTTATATATAGGACAAGACTGAGAGCATGGAACAACAGTGAGGGAATTGAAGTAGGGCATCCATGCATTTCATTGAGTACAGAGCTTGCAGCATAAGACTGGAAAATAAATAATGTTCCAATAAATGAGGCACATGATCCGGGGATGTATAGGCCCTTCCGCTTGATATAATGTCATTGAAAAATTATAAAATAACCAGTTCAAGTTAATTTAACAAATAAAAAATAATTTCAAACCCACATGAATTTAGAAAAGCAATGTCATGCCTAACAGATTTACTGGAATTCTTTGAGGGACTAATCGGATTGATGGATGTCGGTAATGTGCTTAATGCTATATTTTTCTATTTTCAGCGGAACTTGATAAGGTGTCTCACAAGGAACTCGTGGTTAAAGTGGATACTCTTGGAATAAAAAAGAAAACAGTTATTTGGACAAGTAGCCGGCAACAATGAATCATGAGCAATGGTAGTCGTTTTAATTGGACAGCTGTGATCGACACGCAGTTCTGGGATCTTTGCTGTTTACAATGTTTACAAACTATCTTAAGTAGAATGTTCTGTATAATATGAACCTATGTGTGGAATTAGGATTTTCAGAAGAAAAGAATAATATTGAATGAGATTTGCAAAGACAGAACAAGTGGAATTCAATATTGAGAAATGTGACGTAATGCAAATTGGAACTAAAAATACAAATAGGATTGCAACGTAAAGGGTAGAAAATTGAATTGAAAAGAAGATTTAAGTGTTATAGTTTACCAAAAATAAATGGCAGTTTAATCTCGATTATTTAGAATTTTTCATTCTCTACGTTGTGTTACAGGCTGCAGAGGTTTCGATGGGGAGCTCTGTTCTCAGATGATCAGTGAGAACAAGGCGAAACTTCATCGCTGTTGTTCTTTACAGAATTTGTCAACACCAAATTCCCACCCTGTCAAGCCAATACCTATAGAGCAGGTCTGAGGGAGGTAACTTTTGCACAAGTGATGCGGTTGTACAGCTCAACAGGTGAGACAAAATAAATACTCACCCATGATGCTGAAGAAATCAAAATTGAACAAAAGATGGTTGATATGTACCAGGTGCATTGTTACTATTGCATATTCCTACAGAAAAAGAGAACTTACATTTATATAGTGCCTGTCATGTCCTCAAAACATCCTAAAAGCTCTTCTCAGCCAATTAATTGCTTTTGAAGTTTGGTCATGAGAACATAAGAATCGGGAGCAGGAGTCGTTCATACTGCCCCTCGGACCTGTTCCGCCATTCAATAAGATCATGGCTGATCTTTGACCTCAACTCCACTGTCCCATCTGAACCCCATATCCCTTGATTCCCTTAGAATCCAAAAATCTACCGTAGTCACTGTTGTTGTGCAGGCAAATGCAGAAGTCAATTTGTATACAGCAAGATCCCATAAACAGCAATGAGATGAATAGCCAGTTAATCTATTTTGGTGGTGGTTGAGAGAAAAGCTAGGTTTGTGTTGAAAACTGGTCCTAAAGTAGACCTTGTTTATTGGCCAATAATTAGCTGAAACCTGTGGGGATCAATATGTCCAGCAGATGTTCATGAGCTTATCCCTGTAGAGTGGCTTCACAAACAAGAGAGGAAGAAACCTTTAATTGAGGTGCATAAAATTATGAGGGGCCTAGATAGAGTAGACAGGAAGGTTCTATTTCCCTGAGCAGAGGGGTCAATAACCAGGGGCATACATTTAAAGTAATTGGTAGAAGGATTAGAGGGGAGTTGAGGAAAAATGTCTTCACCAGAGGGTGGTGGGAGTCTGGAACTCATTGCCTGAAAGGGTGGCAGAGGCAGAAACCCTCATCACATTTAAAGAGTACTTGGATATGCATTTAACCTACAGGGCTACGGACCAAGTGCTGGAAGGTGGGATTAGGCTGGGTGGCTCTTATTCGACCGTCACGAACACGATGGGCCGAATGGCCTCCTTCTGTGTCGTAATTTTTCTATGATTCTATGAAAAGCATAACTGAAATGATGTCAGAACAAGGCCGTCACTCCGCTCCCCACCCCCCGCACCCCGGCCCATCTCCAACTCTCCTACAACAATCCCATCTTCCAAATCGAAGGTTTTCATTACGTTCAGCTTTTCCTCAACTCATATTTTCCTCTCGCCAGATGTAAATCATTAATAAAATCACACAAGAAAATCTACACATGTGGCAAGGCCATTTAGAGGTAGGTGTCGTGCGGCCACACTTTTTTTTTTAACCAACAATCTTTACAATGATGGGAGCTTTGAATTTAGTCCAACTCAGTAAGATAATGGGACTAAAGGCAGATAAATCCCCTGGACCTGATGACTTGCATGCTCGGGTCTTAAGTAGCAGCAGGAATTGTAGATGCATTGGTTGTAATTTATCAAAATTCCCTGGATTCTGGGGAGGTCCCAGCAGATTGGAAATGTAATGCCTCTATTTAAAAAAGGAGGCAGACAAAACGTAGGAAACTAGCTTAACATCTGTGGTTGGGAAAATGTTGGAGTCCATTGTTAAAGAAGTAATAGCAGGACATTTGGAAAAAGCAATATTCAGTCAGGCAGAGTCAGCATGGATTTATGAAGGGGAAGTCATGTTTGACAAATTTGCTGGAGTTCTTTGAGGGTGTAACAAACAGGATGGATAAAGGGGAACCAGTGGATGTGGTGTATTTGGACTTCTAGAGGCATTTGACAAGGTGCCACATAAAAGGTTACTAAATAAGATAAAAGTTCACGGGGTTGGGGGTAATATATTAGCATGGATAGAGGATTGGCTAACTAACAGAGAACAGAGAGTCGGGATAAATGTTTCATTCTCTGGTTGGCAACCAGTAACTAGTGGGGTGCCGCAGGGATCAGTGCTGGGACCCCAACTATTTACAATCTATATTAACGACTTGAAGAATGGACTGAGTGTAACGTAGCCAAGTTTGCTGACAATACAAAGATGGGAGGAAAAGCAACGAGTGAGGAGAACACAAAAAATCTGCAAAAGGAATAGACAGGCTAAGTGAGTGGGCAAAAATTTGGCAGATGGAGTATAATGTTGGAAAGTGTGAGGTCATGCACTTTAGCAGAAAAAAAAATCAAAGAGCAAGTTATTATTTAAATGGAGAAAGATTGCAAAGTGCCGCAGTACAGCGGGACCTGGGGGTACTTGTGCATGAAACTCAAAAGGATAGTATGCAGGTACAGCAGGTGATCAGGAAGGCCAATGGTATCTTGGCCTTTATTGCAAAGGGGATGGAGTATAAAAGCAGGGAAGTTTTACTACAGCAATATAAGGTATTGGTGAGGCCACACCTGGAATACTGCATGCAGTTTTGGTTTTCATATTTACGAAAGGATGTACTTGCTTTGGAGGCAGTTCAGAGAAGGTTCACTAGGTTGATTCCAGGGATGAGAGGGTTGACTTATGAGGAAAGGTTGAGTAGGTTGGGCCTCTACTCATTGGAATTCAGAAGAATGAGAGGTGATCTTATCGAGACGTATAAGATTACGAGGGGGCTTGATAGGGTGGATGCAGAGAGGATGTTTCCACTGATGGGGGAGTCTAGAACTAGAGGGCACAATCTTAGAATAAGGGGCCTCCCATTTAAAACTGAGATGAGGAGAAATTTCTTCTCTCAGAGGGTTGTGAATCTGTGGAATTCGCTGCCTCAGAGAGCTGTGGAAGCTGGGACATTGAATACATTTAAGACAGAAATAGATGGTTTCTTAAACGATAAGGGGATAAGGGGTTATGGGGAGCAGGCGGGGAAGTGGAGCTGAGTCCATGATCAGATCAGCCATGATCTTATTGAATGGTGGAGTAGGCTCGAGGGGCCGTATGGCTTACTCCTGTTCCTATTTCTTATGTTCTTATGTTATGTAAAAGTAAATTAAATCTGCTAATAAACTGTCTGCTGATGCAGCAAATTCTGCAATACTCTGGATGTCAAATTGGATAATATTCTTCAGGAATTCTGCTCCCATTTGCAACTCTAAACTATTCAGAGATAAACATCAAGTTATTTACAGCAGCCTGAGCTGAATCTCTCACTTCACAGTTTGCATGCCAAATCTGTCCCAAAGGTACCAGCTGAAATGTATTTCCACCCCCCTTCCCCCCCCCACCCCCCCACACTCTTTCTACTTGTGCCCTGAAGTGCTTTGGCTAAAAATTCACAATAAACCTCAACATGCAACTTCCAGATATCACAGTGATTTCCAGGTGCATAGAAAAACCCCACTTTAAATTTGCTCTTAATAAGGATAACCCTCCGCCCGTCCTATCTTGCTGAATGCAACCTAAGAAAACATGGAAAGCGAGAAATGTCCATTTGTATCATTAAGCCCTTCTTGTAAAATTACCCTATCCCACCCATTTAAAAAAAATTCATTCATGGGATATGGGTATCGCTGGCAAGACCAGCATTTATTGCCCATCCCTAATTGCCCTTGAGAAGGTGGTGGTGAGCCTTCTTGAACCGCTGCAGTCCGTGTGGTGAAGGTACTCCCACAGTGCTGTTGGGGAGGGAGTTCCAGGACTTTGACCCAGCGACGTTGAAGGAACAGCCGATATATTTCCAAGTCAGGATGGTGTGTGACTTGGAAGGGGAACGTGGAGGTGATGGTGTTCCCATGCGCCTGCTGCCCTTGTCCTTCTCGGTGGTAGAGGTCGCGGGTTTGGGAGGTGCTGCCGAAAAAGTCTTGGCGAGTTGCTGCAGTGCATCTTGTAGATGGTACACACTGCAGCCAGGGTGCGCCGGTGGTGGAGGGAGTGAATGTTGACGGTGGTGAGACACTCGCTGCAGAATACCCAGCCTCTGACCTGCTCTTTTTGCCACAGTATTTATGTGGCTGATCTAGTTAAGTTGCTGGTCAATGGTGATGCCCAGGATGTTGATGGTGGGGTATTCGGTGATGGTAATGCCATTGAATGTCAAGGGACAGTGGTTAGACTCTAGCCTATTTGATCCCCTGTTTAACCATTGTCTGCTGACCCCACTGTCACACCCTCGAATCAGAAAAACACTGCAGGCGATTTTTGTCTCACTGCTGCCCTCCCTGATTAATTGGCGCAAAATTCTCCTGCTTAAATCGCACCTGAGGTCCATCTGACACAATTTTTTTCAAGTGGGCCGCGAAACGGGCGGCCAGCACTCCCGCCCGAAACAGGCAGGAGCCTTCCTCACATCGAGGTCCTATGCCGATTGTAGGACCTCAACACTGTTTTTAGGCACCAATGGGCGGAGCACGTGCCGTGCATACTCCGTCCACTGCTACCCGGAGTTACAGCGGCCTAACCAGCGGTTCTTAAAGGGGCCACTGTAGGCCACTCCAAAAATGGGGCCAAATCCTGCGAGAATGATTTGGGGAAGCCAAGAACAACATGCATGTTCCTCCTGGCCCCACTAAATCTCCCAACCCGCTGTTCAGTCAGCCCCCTGCACCCTCCCCTCCCCACCAGTGGTACCCACACCAGGATTTCCTCCCCCCACTTTAATGTTTAACTTCCAGCTTGGCTGCACGGGGGAGTAGCCGGATTTTCCCTCCCCTACCCACCCCCTCCGCCCCCGCCCCCCCCCCCCCGCCCTCAAGGACACAAGCAAAGACTAGTGAAATATAAATTTTCCTATAAATAAAGAAAACTTTCACCAGACTGAGCATGGTCCTACTGACAGGGTTTAGTTTGTAGCAGTGATCAGTCTTATATTTCCTATACCGCTCACTACCATATATATCTCTGTAGCGTTCCATCTTAACTCATTTCAAGGCTGAAAAGGTCAAATTTGTCCTCACAATTCAATCTTCTGATAGTTGGCATCAGCCTTATGGTTCTCCTTTGCACCTTCCTCAGGATCCAGGGCGTGACTGTCCATTTGTGCCTTGGAGACTAAAACTGGACACAGGACACAAAGTGCGATCTGGTCACAGTGTTGTATAGTTTTAACATTACATCCTTTAAGATGTAATGTCTTGGCCATATAATGGAGCATTTTATGGGTTTCATCAAACTATATGGCTTTGGTAGCTTCTTCTTAGAGCAGACATTCTTCAATAAGTCTGACTTTATGTACATGAAAGCACTGGAGATCTCTCGAATTAGTTTTTTTTGGCGGGCGGTGGGGGGATTGGTGTTTAATCAACAAATCTGAAGTGAACATAAACGGTAGCCATTAGAGGCTGAGTTACAGATAAGTGGTTAGTCAAATGACTTTCCTATTTATCCTATTCTAAACAATCCAACAATATTAACTTCAAGTTAAGTGAGTGGGCAATAATGTGGCAGATGGAATATAATGTGGGGAAATGTGAGGTTATTCACTTTGGTCCGAAGAGTAGAAAAACAGAATATTTTTTAAATGGTGAGAAATTATTAAATATTGGTGTACAGAAAGGTTTAGGTGTCCTCACACAGGAAATGCAGGGAGTTACCATGTAGGTCTAGCAAGCAATTAAGAAGGCAAATGGCATGTTAGCCTTTATTGCAAGGGGGTGGGAGTAAAGGGGCCCGAAATTCACCATCTCCGAAGGGACGGCTGCCGCGGAGTTTGGGCGGTCGATGGGCCGCCGCAGTCGGGTACTTTTCCCTCCCGGAGCCATATTCAGCTCGTGGAGGATTTGAGCGGTGTTCACTTCCACCAGAAATGGTGCGATGAAGCCGCTGTAAAGGTGAGTTTCCAGCAGACTGCTGGAAAGCCACCAGGACAGCGAGGAAAAGGCAATACTTTTCCCAGCAGTGCCCCCCGTGAGGTTTTCGATGCGTTGCTCGAACGCAACACCGCTGGGGCCCTTTGATGAGTAAATAGTTTTATTCATTATTAGTGTTTTTATTGCATTTTCCAGCATCCACAGTGTTTATCTTTTGATATCGTTTTATTACTTATTAGTGTTTTTATTTCCTTTGTCAGCATCTGCAGTACTTAGCTTTTCATATCATTTTATTAATTGTTTTGGCTCCATTAAACCTGCTGAGTGCTGCTCAGAGGTTTGCACATACCCTTGTACTTTTGTACAACTTTCAGGTCTGACACTTTAGTGGCATCCTGGGGGCTGCAGAGACCTGCTTGGCCGGGTTCACCCTGAGGATGGGAGGAGCGTTGGGAAGGTGACACCTGGTCAGAAGCAGGGCGGCACGCAGGAGAAGGCGTCGTCGTCAGCACCGTGCAGACAGGCAGCGGGCAAGGGAGGCAGCAGCCATGATTCGTTCATACTGCGCCAGATCAGTGTGCCCGCCGTCTTCACAGGCCCGAATCAGGATTGCGGTTGGCTGTTTGGGGACAAGGGATATCCCCTGTCCACTTGGCTGCTCACTGCACTGCGGAACCCCAGGACAGCGCCAGAGCATGCATACAATGAGGCTCATTGTGCCAGCAGGTGCATCATCGAGCAGTGCATAGGCATCCTTAGGCAGAGCTTCCGGTGCCTGGACTGCTCCGGTGGTGCTCACAGGCCGGGGGGGGCCGCACAGACAGCATCTACATAAAGTACATTCAATTACCATCAAGTGCAAAGACAAGCAAATATAACAACAACTTGCGCTTATTCAAATATAACAATAACTTGTGCGGATTCTGTCCACTATGGGGTACAACGGACATGATCTTTACGGAGCGGACCGGGGAGCGGAAGGAGCAGCATGGCGGCCTAGCCCAGCAGGCTGCGCGGCCCCCCCCGGCCTGCGAGCACCATCGGAGCAGGCCGGGGAGCAGAAGGAGCAGTGTGGCAGCGTACCACTCCAGGGAACAGCACGTGCTGGAGCAGGAGAGCAACGGCAGTGAAGAGTGACGTCATCAAGGTCCAGGTCGCTGATTGGAGCGTGGGCAGGTACTGCAGGAGCGGCGAGGTCGGGGCGAAGGAGCGGCGAGAGATTGTAGAGGGACGTGATCGGAGCCCAGGAGAGGGGTGAGTTCGGGGCCCAGAAGAGGCGAGGGCCCAGGGGCAGCACGGGCCGGCCCACATTGCGATATGTGTACGCACTAGGTCCGTGCAGCAGAGCTGGTCTCCAGTCGTCTTGGTTAATCCTTGCTACTGGACCAAGACCTAGCTCTGTCAAGCCCGTATGGTGGCTGGTGTGCAACGGTCACCACACGTTAAAAAAAATCCAAGCACAGGCATCTTCCACTCTTCAAGATTTAGTTCGGACCTGGAATTTTAGGTCCATCATTGAAACACCTGTGAACTTTTTGACATGGAAGCAAGTCATCCTCGATTCGAGGGTCTGCCTATGATGAAGATGGTACCTGGACTGCTCTGCTGGCACCTTGCAGTATCTCCTCAATGGGTCTCCATAATCATCGTGGTCTGTTGCATGCTGCACAACCTGGCGATCATGAGGGGACAACCGCTGGAGGTCGAGCCAGCAGTACCACCTGAGGAGGAGGAGGAGGCGCAGGAGGAGGAGGATGCCCGTCGTCCCAGAGCTAGGAGGCGTCGACCCACCACCACCCTGGAAGGGCCGGATGCAGACTGGCCAGTACCCTCCTGGGAGGGTGCGTCCTCACATATATGGAGGTACCTGACACCCTGCAATTTCCCTCCATGCACTCTGTACTGGTGGTCTGCCAGATCTCCCCACGTCAGGAAACAGTATTCTTCTTCTGTCCTCCTTCTTGTCTCCAGCTCCAGATCAATGAACCTTTTGGTTCTCGTTGCACCTCTTACACCAGCGATCCTTCCAGCCTCCTTCCAGCCTCCGTCCAACCTCCGTCCAACCTCCTTCCCCCCTTAAAAAGGCCAGGGAGCAGCTGGCTCATTAGAAACCCTTACCTGCGTGCTGAATTTCTCAGTGGTGATAACGCTCAAATTAAGACAGCCACGCCACTGAAAATCCACTTTGGAAGGGTTCATTATCGCTGGAACTCTTCGGCGCTAGTGGCCACAAAAAGGTGGGGGGAGCACCAGCTTTCCAGCAGTACTGAATTTTGGGCCCAAGAAGTCTTGCTACAATTGTACAGGGCTTTGGTGAGACCAAACCTAGAGTACTGTGCACAGTTTTGGTCTCCTTATGTGAGGAAGGATATACTTGCCTTAGAGGCGGTGCAACGGAGGTTCACTAGTGTCATGTATTCAACCAGCATTGTAACCCATGTATAAACTGACCTAAGTTGTACACCGTGAGAACACTGACCACTAGGTGGGAGACACTCCTAACCTGGACCTTCAGGTATAAAAGGGGAAGCTCCACCCACCTTCATCACTTGAGTGCTAAGGAATAAAGGACAGGTCACAGACTGACCTTCTCTCAAGCATGGGCCTCGTGTGCATTTATACTGTGTAGTAAGGACCTATCAATGGTGACAAGAAACTGGGATTTAAACCACGCGAGCATGGCCACTAGCAGAACAGACGAGAGGTACTGTGTTAAGGAATGGTTGGGACAGAGATTCAACATTGTTAAAGCAGCACACAGTTCTCCAGGCAGACAAGGGCAGTCAGGCATGCCCCAACATGTAGTCGAACCCAGAGGGGGAGTTCGACAGAGACAATGGCAAGCTGAACAGCGATTCACGCCATTGCAAGGGACAATGCGGCCAGTAATGGGGCCATCAACACCTGTTAATGGTGCACTCAAGGACAATAACAGGGGCAGTCAGGGACGATCGACTGGCAAGTGACCTTTTGTTTTAAACCGCAACTCATGCTGGAGGCGTGGAGGCATACATTCAGCCGGAGTTTGCAGAGATGAGCAAAATACCTGCAGAAATTGCAGCAATGGACAACAGGGGGAAATCGCTGGAAGCTGAAGTTCAGCAAGTTCATGTGGAGCACGTAGACAGTTCATACACCAGGACGCCACCGATAATGATGAACGTGTTCCTCAATGGCATCCCAGTATCAATGGAGTTAGACACGGGTGCCAGCCAGTCCCTGATGGGTATCAAACAGTTCGAAAAGTTGTGGGCTTCCAAGGCCAGGAGGCCAAAATTATCGCCGATTGACGCACAGCTACGGACTTACACAAAGCAGATCATTCCGGTGCTAGGCAGCGCCACGGCAGTCGTGACCCACAAAGATTCTGGATTGTCCCAGTGGACGGTCCTGCACTACTGGGGAGGAGTTGGCTTGCTGTCATGAACTGGAAATGGGGCGATGTCAATGCAATTTCCTCTGTGGAGCGAGTATCATGCTCACAGGTCCTGGACAGATTTGACTCATTATTTCAACCCGGCATTGGCACTTTCATGGGGGCCAAGGTAGTGATTCACATAAACCCGGACGCCAGACCAGTACACCACAAGGCCAGAGCGGTGCCGTACGTGATGCGGGAAAAGATAGAAGGCGAATTGGACCGCCTGTTGAGGGAAGGCATCATCTCGCCAGTCGAATTCAGTGACTGGGCGAGCCCGATTGTGCCGGTGCTCAAGGCGGATGGGTCGGTCAGGATATGTGGCGATTACAAGGCCACCATCAATCGGGTGTCACTCCAAGACCAGTACCCGCTACCGAGAGCGGAGGACCTCTTTGCGACGCTATCCGGTGGCAAACTTTTTTCAAAATTGGACCTGACCTCAGCTTACATGACCCAGGAGCTGGCGAGTGAGTCGAAGAAGCTGACCACCATCACGACACACAAGGGGTTGTTTGAGTACAACAGATGTCCGTTCGGGATTCGCTCGGCCGCCGCGATCTTCCAACGAAATATGGAAAGCCTCCTCAAGTCGATTCCAGGGACGGTGGTTTTTCAGGACGACATCCTCATTACGGGTTACGATACTGAAGAACACCTCCACAACCTGGAGGAGGTGCTACGCAGACTGGACCGGGTAGGTCTGCGACTGAAAAAGGCGAAGTGCGTCTTCCTAGCTCCAGAGGTAGAATTCCTGGGGATGAGGGTAGTAGCAGACGGGATCAGCCCTACTGCATCCAAGACGGAAGCGATCCAGAGAGCACCCAGGCCCCGTAACACGACGGAGCTGCGTTCGTTCCTGAGGCTCCTGAACTATTTTGGTAACTTTCTTCCCAAATTGAGCACGCTGCTAGAGACGCTACACGTGTTCCTACGCAAAGGTCGCGAATGGGTCTGGGGGGACAGCCAGGAAAGGGCTTTTAATAGAGCACGCAATTTGTTATGTTCCAACAATCTGTTAACGCTATATGACCCATGTAAGAAACTTGTGTTAACGTGCGATGCGTCGTGCTATGGTGTCGGGTGTGTGTTGCAGCATGTCAATGCCAAGGGTCAGTTACAGCCGGTAGCTTATGCCTCCAGGAGTCTGTCCCAGGCAGAAAGGGGCTACGGGATGGTAGAAAAGGAGGCGCTCGCATGTGTATATGCGGTACTGAAGTTGCATGTTCAGCCATGAACTCATTGAATGGCGGTGCAGGCTAGAAGGGCCAAATGGCCTACTCCTGCACCTATTTTCTATGTTTCTATGTTTCTATGTAAAGAAAATGCACCAGTACCTGTTTGGCAGGAAATTTGAGCTGGAGACAGATCACAAACCCCTAACGTCCCTTTTGGCCGACAACAAGGCCATAAATGCAAACGCATCGGCCCGCATACAGAGGTGGGCACTCACGTTAGCTGCCTATGACTACACAATTCGGCACAGACCGGGCACCGAAAACTGCGCCGATGCACTCAGCAGGCTCCCACTAGCCACCACTGAGGGGTCTACCGAGCATGGTGCTGAGATGGTCATGGCTGTTGAAGCTTTCGGAAGCGAAGGCTCACCCGTGACAGCCCGTCAGATTAAAGTCTGGACAAATAGAGACCCGCTATTGTCTCTAGTCAAGAAATGTGTCCTGAATGGGGACTGGGCAGCCACGTACAGGGCATGCCCTGAGAAATTTAAACCATTTCACAGGCGCAAGGATGAACTCTCGATTCAGGCCGATTGCCTACTGTGGGGAAACCGCGTAGTCATGCCCCAGATGGGCAGAGAGGTGTTCATCAGAGAACTCCACAATGGGCACCCGGGCATTGTCACGATGAAGGCAATTGCCAGATTACACGTTTGGTGGCCAGGGATAGACGCAGATCTGGAACTTTGTGTTCGCAGGTGCAACACGAGTGCCCAGCTGGGCCATGCGCCCAGGGAAGCCCCCCTTAGCCCCTGGCCATGGCCCGCCAAGCCTTGGTCACGCATCCATGTGGCCTATGCAGGTCCTTTCATGGGGAAAATGTTTTTGGTTGTAGTAGACGCCTACTCCAAATGGATCGAGTGTGACATTTTAAATTCAAGCACATCCTCTGCCACGGTAGAAATTCTACGGGCAATGTTCGCCGCCCACGGTCTACCGGACATCTTGGTCAGCGACAATGGCCCGTGCTTCACAAGCACTGAATTCCAGGACTTCATGGCAGGCAATGGATTTAACCATGTTAGAACGGCACCGTTCAAGCCGGCCTCAAACGGCCAGGCAGAACGAGCAGTGCAGATAATCAAACAGGGGATGCTCAGATTCCAAGGGGGTTCCCTACAAACCCGCTTATCACGCCTCCTGTTGGCCTATAGATCCCGACCACACTCGCTCACAGGGGTTCCACCCACAGAGCTACTAATGAAAAGGACGCTCAAAACCCGATTATCCCTTATACACCCCACCATGAAAGAAATTGTCAAGAGCAGGCGCGAGTCACAATATCACTACCATGACAGGAATGCGAGGGCGCGATGTATTGATGTAAATGATCCTGTTTTTGTCCTCAACTACGCTGCAGGGCCCAAATGGCTCGCAGACACTGTGGTTGACAAAGAGGGAAATAGGATTCTGGTAGTTAAACTTACCAATGGACAAATCTGCCGCAAACATGTGGATCAAACAAAAAGGAGGTTCAGCAACCCCATAGAAGAAGCAGAGGAAGAACACGATATAGAGTTCACTCCACCACAGGTGACCGAACACCTGAACCAAAGGGAGGAGAGCCCAGTCACTGTGGGCAGTCCGGACAGGCCTGAGGAACTGCAAACAGCAGACACTCAGGCCAGCGCCCAACAACCGGAGCCCCAATTCAGGCGCTCTACAAGGGAGCGTAAACCACCAGAGAGACTCAACCTGTGATCCCAATAAGACTTTGGCGGGGGGTGGTGATGTCATGTATTCAACCAGCATTGTAACCCATGTATAAACTGACCTAAGTTGTACACCGTGAGAACACTGACCACTAGGTGGGAGACACTCCTAACCTGGACCTTCAGGTATAAAAGGGAAAGCTCCACCCACCTTCATCACTTGAGTGCTAAGGAATAAAGGACAGGTCACAGACTGACCTTCTCTCAAGCATGGGCCTTGTGTGCATTTATACTGTGTAGTAAGGACGTATCAACTAGATTGATCCCTGGGATGAGAGGGTTGTGGGTTGTCCTATGAGGAGAGATTGAGTAGATTGGGCCTATACTCCTTGGAGTTTAGAAGAATGAGAGTTGATCTCATTAAAACATATCATGTTCTGAGAGGGATTGACAGGGTGGATGCTGAGAGGATGTTTCCCCCTGGCTGGAGTGTCTAGAACCAGGAGGCATAGTCTCAGGATAAGGGGTCGGGAGTTTAAGATGGAGATGAGGAGGAATTTCTTCACTCAGAGGGTTGTAAATCTTTGGAATTTTCTACCCCAGAGGGCTGTGGAAGCTCAGTCATTGAGTATATTCAAGGCTGAGATAGACAGATTTTTGGACTCTTGGGGAATCAAGAGATATGGAGATCGGGCGGGAAAGTGGAGCTGAGGTCGAAGATCAGCTATGATCTTATTGAACGGCGGAGCTAGCTCGAGGGGCTGTATGGCCTGCTGCTGCTCCTAACTCTTATGTTCTTACCTTATGTTCATGTGAACAGGGGCACCGACACGACATGCTGGGCAGGAGCCCTGTGTCTCTGCTTGCACCCTCTCATTTTCCAATTCTTGTCTATTGTGTGATGTATCTTGGAACATTTTTTGTCTATTAAAGGTATTATATAAATGTTGCAGGCTTGGTGAGACATGCTTGTCTAAAGCTTGTTTCCCCCGCTAACAATAACCCAAGGAGAATCAATCTTTGTTTCTTTTAACGCAGATCACATTTTCCTGCCATTAAATCTAATGGAATCAAAGGAGGACTTGTTGGATTACAAACCAATATTGTTCTTCCCAACCTACAGAATATCCTTTGCTCTTACCAGGGATCAATTCCATAATATGTAAAAATTAGCTGCTGGGTCCTCTTCACGTCACCAGCAAGTTCGTTTCGGAGCAATAAATCCTGCCATTAACAGTTTCGAGGCCAGGCAGGCGGTTAAGTCTGGCATTTAATCATAGAATCGTCAAAATTTACAGCATGGAAGGAGGCCATTCAGCCCATCGTGTTCGTGCAGGCCGACAAAGAGCTATCCAGCCTAATCCCACTTTCCAGCTCTTGGCCCATTGCCCTGTAGGTTACAGCACTTCAAGTGCACATCCAAGTACTTCTTAAATGTGGTGAGGGTTTCTGCCTCTACTAAATTTATACTTTCCACTAAATTTGTGTGCTTGTTTCAGCTGTTTGTTCCAGTCCTCGTTCTCCTCCTCCTCACTAAAGAAAGAAAGGGATTGAAAAAGAGGACAAAGATGAAGAAACAAGGTTAAGAAAGAGAGAATACATTAGCACCACTTGGTCGTCTCTTGTGGATTGATGTAATGCACACAGCTTGCTGGTTTTAGCTGAGTTTGTGCTTTTGGTAGAGCTGAGTGCTTCAGATGTGTGACTTGTGATTGAAAATGTCACAGCTAAGACTTGTTTAACATTGATAGCTCCGAAAGTGAAAAAAATAGGTCACGTCTTTAAACTTTAATCAGTGATTTTCTCTCTTCACAACTTCACAAAAAGTGCAGATAAGGACAGCCATTCAGCCCATCTAGCTAATGTGCCCATTCAGCCCATCTAGCTAATGTGCCCATTCAGCCCATCTAGCTAATGTGCCCATTCAGCCCATCTAGCTAATGTGCCCATTCAGTCCATCTAGCTAATGTGCCCATTCAGCCCATCTAGCTAATGTGCCCATGACGACCTATCGATCCCCTATCACCGAGCTGCCTCTTGAATGATTTCAAAGTGTTTGGTTTTCCCACCCTACCCAAGACTATTCCAGGTATTGATCATTCTGCATGAAGCAGTGCGCCCTGACATCAATCTTGAACTTTTCTTTTACCAGTTTATACTTGTATCCCCACGTCACATGATCATAGTTTATCTTAATCTAGTGCTTCAGGTTTACCTTTTCACTTCTGCTTAATATTTCCATATTTCACGTATCTTGTTGTGTATCTGTAAAGCATGCACTCCCATGTTCCGCCACCAGGGAGTGCATCCCCTGAAGTCCCAAGGGATCCCAGCATCCCTTGGGAGCATTGTATTTCAGTCGGCCCCTAAGGCCTGTTCCTCACTCTGGAGTGTCTTAATAAAGACTGAGGTCACTGTTACTTTAACTTCATCTGTGTTCGGAACACAATATATGTGTATAGGGTCCTCACTAATATCAGTTGCTCTGATTGGCCCTACGTTTTATGGGCTGGTGAGGTGCAACCTCATCGGGCTACAAGAAGCACTTACCCTTAAAGGGACAACTATATTAAAATTCCAAGCAGGGTTTTTAAAGCAAAACCAACAAACAAAGGTAACCAAGATGACAAAATCAAACCAAAATAATTAATCCAGGGAAATTAAACAAAATATTCCAAAAATTGAATGCCAGAGGAGAGGTGAGAACATCTGCTCTTGACTTCAAGGCAGCATTCAACTGAGCTAGGCACCAAGCAGCCCTAAGGTTAAAGGAAAAAAAAGAAAGACAGCATTATTTTCCCGAGGTCAGTCAACACAGCCCCTAGACATCACGTCAAGATGTCTTCAGGGAAGATTACTTTGCCCAAACACCTTCAGCAGTTTCAGCAGTTTCAGCAATGACCTCTCCCTATCATCGGTTTAGGAATGGGGCTGTCCACTGATATTTCCACAGTGCTCTGCTCCATTCTCAACTACTCCGATAATGAAGCAGTCCGTACCAGCTTACAGTAGGACCTAGATAATACCCAGCTTTGGGCTGACAAGTGGCAGGTAACATTCAGGCATGTAACGCTGGTACCAGGTAATGATCACCTTGAACAAGAAAAAGCCCAGTCATCTTTGTAGTGTCCTTACACACTACTATAAATTCACACAAGGCACATTCTGCAGACAAGGTCACTATGTGACCCGAACCTTTATTCACAGGACCAAGAAAAAGTGATGACCCTGCATGGGACCTCCCTTTATATACCTGGGTGACCAGGTGAGGAGTGTCTCCCACAAGTTCACCCCCTGTGGTCAAGATGTGCATTTCTCAGGTGTATACAGTGTACAGTGTTGTTACATGAAAGTTACAGTTACATGAAGGTTACATACATGACATCACCTCCCCCCACGTCTTATGGGGTCAAAGATGAAGTCTTTCAGGCGGCCGACGCTCTCTCGTGGAGTGCCACAGTTGGGGCTCTGGTTGTTGAGGTTTGGCATGCGTCTCTGTCACCTGTGGTGATTCCGGCTTGTCCGGGCTGGCCGCAGGGACTGTGCATGCTGCTGAAAGTTCTTATTGCTCGTTCACTGGCAGTGGTGTGGGCAGCATCTCATGATCTTCCTCAGGTTCCTCAGTGTCCATGCTGAATCTTTTTTTTACTTGGTCCAGATGCTTGCGGCATATCTGTCCATTGTTAAGTCTGACCACTATGACCCTATTCCCCTCTTTGCCAATTACAGTACCCTCGAGCCACTTGGGCCCCAAAGCGTGATTAAGAACAAATACAGGGTCATCGATTTCTATACATCTCCCCTTTGAGTTACGGTCATGGCACTCATTTTGGGACTAGTGCTTGCCCTCAACAATGTCTGACAGGACTGGATGAATGAGGGACAGCCGAGTTTTAAGTGTACGTTTCATGAGTAGTTCCGCGGGCGGGACTCCCGTGAGCGAATGCAGTCGGGACCTATAGGCCAGCAGGAGGCACAATAGGCGGCATTGAAGGGAGAGTCCTTGAATCCGGAGCATGCCTTGTTTTATGATTTGGACCGCACGTTCCGCCTGGCCATTGGAAGCTGGCTTGAACGGTGCTGTCCTGACATGCTTGATGCCATTACCCGACATGAACTCCCGGAATTGATAGCTAGTGAAACACGGGCTGTTGTCGCTAACCAGGATGTCCGGCAAGCCATGGGTCGCAAAGACCGCACGCAGACTCTCCACAGTGGTAGATGTCGTGCACAAATTCAATATGATGCACTCGATCCATTTCGAGTACGCATCAACAACAATGAGGAACATTTTTCCCATGAACAGGCCCGCATAGTCTACGTGAATACGTGACCATGGCCTGGTGGGCCAGGGCCACGTGCTGAGCTGGACCTCCCTGGGGGCATTACCTAGCTGGGCACACGTCGTGCACCTGCGAACACAGTGTTCCAGGTCTGAATCAATTCCCGGCCACCACACATGTGATGCCTGGGTGCTCGCTGTGGAGTTCCCTGATGAATGCTTACCTTCCCTTCTGGGGCATGCCTACCCAGCTGTCCCATAGTAGGCAGACGGCTTGGATGGAGAACTCATCCATCTGTCGGTGAAACGGTCTGACCTCCTCGGGGCATGCTCCGTGTGCGGGCTCCCAATTCCCAGTCAGGACACATTTCTTGATCAAGGATAGGAGGGGATCTCTCTTGGTCCAGATTTTGATCTGGTGGGCTGTGATGGGGGAGCCTGCGCTGTCAAAGGCATCAACAGCCATGACCATCTCAGCGCTTTGCTCCACTGTCCCCTCAGTGGTGGCCAGTGGAAGCCTGCTGAGCGCGTCAGCGCAATTTTCAGTGCCTGGCTGGTGCCGTATGGTGTAGTCATACGCAGCCAATGTGAGAGCCCATCGCTGTATGCGAGCTGACGCATTGGCATTGACAGCTTTGCTGTCTGACAACAGGGATGTTAACGGCTTGTGGTCTGTTTCTAACTCGAACTTTCTGCCAAAAAGGTACTGGTGCATCTTTTTCACCCCGTAGACACATGCGAGTGCTTCCTTTTCAACCATCCCATCTCCCCTTTCTGCTTGGGAGAGCGATCTGGAGGCATAAGCCACAGGTTGGAGTTGGCCCTCACCATTGCTGTGCTGCAACACACAACCAACTCCACAGGATGATGCATCACATGTCAAAACCAATTTCTTACAGGGGTTGTACAAGTTCAACAGCTTATTAGAACAACGCAGGTTCCGTGCCCGATTGAAAGCCCGTTCCTGACAGTCCCCCCAAAACCATTTGCAACCCTTACGCAGGAGCACGTGTAGCGGCTCCAACAATGTGCTTAAGTTCGGCAGAAAGTTCCCGAAATAGTTCAAGAGTACCAGAAATGAACGCAACTCCGATGTGTTGCCAGGCCTGGGTGCACGACGAATCGCCTCCGTTTTGGATTCGGTAGGCCGGATCCCGTCTGCGGCAACCCTCCTGCCCAAAAACTCGACCTTTGGGGCCAAAAACACACACTTGGACTTCTTTAGCTGCAGGCCTACCCAGTCCAGTCGGCGTAGCACCTCCTCCAGGTTGTGGAGGTGTTCCTCGGTATCTCGACCCGTGATAAGGATGTCGTCCTGAAATACGATTGTTCCAGGAATGGATTTGAGCATGCTTTCCATGTTCCTTTGAAAGATAGCGATTGCTGAATGAATGCCAAACAGACACCTGTTGTAGACAAACAGCCCCTTGTGCGTGGTGATGGTGGTCAGTAGCTTGGATTCTTCGGCCAGTTCCTGGGTCATGTAGGCCGAAGTGAGGTCCAACTTGGTGAACAGCTTGCTGCCTGCCAGCGTGGCAAAAAGATCCTCCGCTCTCGGAAGCGGGTATTGGTCTTGTGGTGACGCTCGGTTGATAGTGGCCTTGTAGTCGCTACAGATCCTGACCGAGCCATCCGTTTTTAGGACAGAGACGATGGGGCTTGCCTAGTCGCTGAATTCAATGGGCGAAATTATGCCCTCTCTTAGCAACCTGTCCAACTCACTCTCAATTTTCTCCCGCATCACATACGGCACAGCTCTGGCTTTGTGGTGCACTGGTCTAGCTTCGAGGTGATGCGTATCCCTATTTTGGTACCTTTGAAAGTCCCAACACCAGGTTGAAATAGTGACTCAAATTTCTGTAGGACCTGTGAGCATGAACTTCGCTCCACAGATGAAATGGCGTGCACATCCCCCCCATTTCCAGTTCATCTCGGCTAGCCAGCTCCTCCCCAAAAGCGCGGGACCATTTCCCGGGACAATCCAGAGTGGCAGCCTGTTCTCTGATCCATTATGTGTGACCACCAACATTGCACTGCCTAGCACTGGGATGATCTCTTTGGTGTACGTCCGTAATTGTGTGTCAATGCATTCTAGTTTGGGTCTGCTAGCTCTGAGTGGCCATAGTTTCTCGAATTCTTGGACACTCATAAGTGACTGGCTGGCCCCTGTGTCCAGCTCCATGCATACCGGGATGCCTTTTAATAGGGCTGTCATCATCATAGGTGGCGCTTTGGTATATGAGCTGTGGATGTTTGCCACATGAACCCGCTGAACTTCAGCGTTCATTGCTTTGTCCCAAGCATCAACCTGCCTTGCAGACCCCTCTTGTGGTTCATCTGCCTCATAAATTAGCCTCGCTGCGGGCTTCCTGTGCATTCTGGCTAAATGTCCAATGAAGTTACAATTTCTACAGATAAATTGTTAAAACCTGCAGGTTTTTGCAGCATGTTTGCCCCCGCACCTCCAGCATGAGTTGAGATTGTTGTGAACAAAAGAGCTGTTACCAGGCATTCCTCTCTGATTGTCACGTTGATTACTCTTGAGCACTCTGTTAGTGGGTGTCAATGGCCCCATCCTGGGACGCATTGTCCACTGTGATGGCGTAAATGTCCGTTCAACCTGCCATTGTCTCTGTTGAGGACCCACTCTAGAGTCTGTTACTGCCTGGTTGGTGTCAAATTGCCCTTGCCTGCCTGCGGGGTTCTGAGTCGCGTTTACAATGTTAACTCCCTGATCCATCGCCACATTGGAAGCAGAGTTGCGCGCGTATAATTGTCTTGGTTTCCTCCTCCCCCGCCATGAAGGTCTGAGCCATCAATGCCGCCGCTTCCAAGGTCAAGTCCTTGGTCTCAATTAGCTTTCTGGAAATCCCGGCATGACCAATGCCCTCAATGAAGAAATCCCTTAACATCTCCCCACTGCAGGCATCTGTGAACTTACAGAGGCTGGCCAAGCGCCGAAGGTCCGCAACGAATTCCGGTATGCTCTGTCCTTCCCGACGTCGGTGTGTATAGAATCGGTGTCGGGCCATGTGTATGCTGCTCGCCGGTTTGAGGTGCTCACCGATCAGTTTGCTGAGCTCTTCAAAGGTTTTGTCTGCCGGCTTCTCGGGTGCGAGCAGGTCTTTCATCAACGCGTACATCTTAGGTCCACAGCTGGTCAGCAGATGCGCCTTTCGCTTGTCGGCCGCTGCATCTCCCAGCCAGTCCTTTGTGACAAAGCTCTGCTGGAGCCTCTCAATGAAATCGACCCAGGGCTCACCAACACAGTACCGTTCCTCTGTGCTACCGGTGACCATTCTCGTGAGTCGTTGATTCTCGTTTCTCGTCGCCAAATGTAGTGTCCTTACACACTACTATAAATTCACACGAGGCACATTCTGCAGACAGGGTCACTCTGTGACCCGAACCTTTATTCACAGGACTAAGAAGAAGTGATGACCCTGCGTGGGACCTCCCTTTATATACCTGGGTGACCGGGTGAGGGGTGTCTCCCACAAGTTCACCCCCTGTGGTCAAGGTGTGCATTTCTTAGGTGTATACAGTATACAGTGTTGTTACATGAAGGTTACAGTTACATGAAGGTTACATACATGACAATCTTCCCTTGTCCTGCAATGGCACCACCGTCACCAAGTCCCCCATCATCAACACCTTGGGGGTCACGACTGAGCAGAAGCTGAATTGCACCAGCTATATCAACAAAATGGCCACAGCAGTAGGACAGTTGCTGAGAAAATGATACAATTTTAAAGGGGGTGCAGGAACAGAGAGACCTGAGGCCCGAAATTCATTGACATACTGCCTACTACTGCCCGCTTATCGCCAAAAAATACAAGTTTCATCAAAAAACAGGTACATACTGTCGACATACCACTCGGCGGAAGATTCATGAGTGACATAACGCCGGTCGGTCTGCACACTGCCCGCCCATGTAGAACCGCCCACATACCGCCCTAAAGTGCAAGTTTCATGACATACCAACGGAACTGCATACCGTCCTGGAGAAGATGCTTTAAGTGGCTCTTAAGTGGGCGGTATGTACACAGAGCTGACAGGTATAATTGTTTCACAGAAGTGTGGCATGTTTGATATTACACAGATCTTTATATTTCTCCACAGTTTGATGTATTTTTAAATGGATTGGTTTTCTAGTATTTTCTCGTGTTAGCCAATAATGCAGTTTGAATAGCAATATAATCATTGAGTCTGGTAATTGTGTGTGTGTTCACTAGAGTGATCTTATTTTATAAATGGTCCAATAAAGCCTTATTTACTCCTTTATTAATGAACTATTATAAAAATGTTGTTAGTCTCTCTCACTCCACAGTCCCTCACAGCGATCTCTCACTCCCTCCCCCCCCCACACACAGTGATCTCTCCCCCCCCACCCCGACAGCGATCTCTCTCTTTCCCCCCACAGTGATCTCTCATTCTCCCCCCTCCCCCCACAGTGATCTCTCACTCTCTCCCCCCTCCCACAGCGATCTCCTCCCCCCCTCCCTCAGTGATCTCTCACTCTCTCCCACCACCCCCCCCCACAGCGGATCTCTCTCCCCCCCCCACAGTGATCTCTCACTCTCCCACCCTCCCCCATAGCAATCTCTCAATCTCTCCCCCCCCTCTCCCCCACAGCGATCGATCTCCCCCCCCGCCCCACAGCGATCTCTCCCCCCCCCACAGCGATCTCTCCCCCCCTCACAGCGATCTCCTCCCCCCTCCCCCAGTGATCTCTCACTCTCTCCCCCCCCCCCGCCCCACAGCGATCTCTTCCGCCCCCCCGCCCCACAGCGATCTCCCCCCCCCCACAGCGATCTCCCCCCCCCCACAGCGATCTCTCCCCCCCCCACAGCGATCTCCTCCCCCCCTCCCCCAGTGATCTCTCACTCTCTCTCCCCCCCGCCCCACAACGATCTCTACCCCCCCCCCACCCCACAGCGATCTCTCCGCCCCCCACAGCGATCTCCTCCCCCCCTCCCCCAGTGATCTCTCACACTCCCCCCTCCCCCAGTGATCTCTCACTCTCTCCCCCCCCCGCCCCACAGCGATCTCCCCCCCCCCCACCGCCCCACAGCGATCTCTCTCCGCCCGCCACCCCCCCGATTCTCCCCCCCCCCACAGCGATCTCTCCTCCCCCCCGCCCCACAGCGATCTCCCCCCCCCCCACCGCCCCACAGCGATCTCTCTCCGCCCGCCACCCCCCCCGATCTCTCCCCCCCCCACAGCGATCTCTCCGCCCCCCGCCCCACAGCGATCTCTCCCCCCCCCCCACCGCCCCACAGCGATCTCTCTCCGCCCGCCACCCCCCCGATCTCTCCCCCCCCCACAGCGATCTCTCCTCCCCCCCGCCCCACAGCGATCTCTCACTCTCCCCCCCCGCCCTACAGCGATCTCTCCCCCTCCCTCTCCCTCTCCCACACACACAGACTGTCTCTGGCCTCGCGTCGGTGCTTCTTGGGGGGGGCGGAGCTTGAGAGCTGCGCGCACATGCGCACAACTCAGGAGCCGATGATTCCCGGCTGCACGCCATTCCCTCCAAGAAAAGCGGGATGAATCTCCCGCCCACTCGGCCCCAGCGATACCGGGCGGTAAAAAAGCGAGCACCGCTTGGGGACCGCCAAAAAAACGGGCGGAATTAGCTTTCATCAATTTCTGCCCCCTGGGATTTCACATACACAAATCTTTGAGGATAGCTGGACAAGTTGATTGCGTTGTTAAAAAAGCATATAGGATTCTTGGCTTTATAAACAGAGGGATAGAGTACAAAAGTAAGGAAGTTTAGCTAAACCTTTATAAATCACTGTTTAGGCCTCAGCATGAGTATTGTGTCCAATTCTGGGCACCACAATTTAGGAAGGATGTCAAGACCTTGGAGGGAGTGCAGAGGAAATTTATTGGAATGGCACCGGGGATGAGCTACTTCAGTTATCTGGAGAGAATCGAGAAACTAGGATTGTTCTCCTTAGAGCAGAGAAGGTTAAGAGGAGATTTAATAGAGGGGATTTGATAGCGTCAATAGGGATAAATTGATTTTACTGACAGAAGGGTCAGTAACCAGAGCGAACAGATTTAAGGCAATTGGGCTAACCAGTGATTTATAATGGTTTAGCAGAACTTCCTTGCTTTTGTACTCTATGCCTCTATTAATAAAGCCAAGAATCCCAGAGGGGAGATGGGGATTTTTTACATAGCGAGTAGTTACTATCTGGAATGCACAGCCTAAAAGGGCGGTGGAAGCAGATTCAATGTTAACTTACAAAAAGGAATTGGATAAATATTTGAAAAGATAGAGGGCTATGGGGAGCGAGCAGGGGAGTGGGACAAATTAAATAGTTCTTTTAAAGGGCCAGCACAGGCACGATGGGCCAAATAATCTCCTTTTGTGCTGTACGATTCGATAATTCTACTCAGCAATGAGTTGCTCATTTCTTGACTTCTCAAATTCTATTCACCATCTACAAGGTTTGTTAGGCATTTGATGGAATAGATCTAGTCACAACAACACTCAAAGAGATCGACACCATCCAGAAAAGAGCAGTTTGGTTAATCGATACCCTTGCCACTGGCCTCAATATCAACCCCCTCCGGTGCACTGTGGCTGCAGTGTGTACAATTTAAAGGATGCACTGCAACAATTCAGTGAGGCTGCTTCAACAGCACCTCCCTCCCCTGCAACCTCTGCCACCGAGCAAGACAAGAGCGGCAATATTAAGGGGAACACCATCACCTCCAAGTTCTCCTCCAAGTTACACTCCCAAGTCTGACTTGGACCCATATCATTGTTCCTTCATTGTCACTTGGTCGATGTCCTGGCATTAGCGAATACCATTGTGGAAGCACCATTACCACAGGGATTGCAGCAGTTCGAGGAGAAGGCCCACCAGTACCTTCTTAGGTTAACTCGGATGGGCAATAAATGTGGCCTTTCAAGTATTGCCTGCATCCCAAGGCCACATAGAAAAAAATGAAAAGGTGTGCCCCATTAGTTATGAAACGCTTAAGGTGAGCAGGTAGACTAACATGTTGTTCTCTATGGCTACCCAGGGAAGCTCTGATTTGCCAATCCCATATTTGGTACAAACACACATGTTACTATTGTAGAGAACATAACGAACATAAGAATTAGGAACAGGAGTAGGCCATCTAGCCCCTCGAGCCTGCTCCGCCATTCAATAAGATCATGGCTGATCTGGCCGTGGACTCAGCTCCACTTACCCGCCCGCTCCCCGTAACCCTTAATTCCCTTATTGGTTAAAAATCTATCTATCTGTGACTTGAATACATTCAATGAGCTAGCCTCAACTGCTTCCTTGGGCAGAGAATTCCACAGATTCACAACCCTCTGGGAGAAGAAATTCCTTCTCAAACTCGGTTTTAAATTGGCTCCCCCGTATTTTGAGGCTGTGCCCCCTAGTTCTAGTCTCCCCGACCAGTGGAAACAACCTCTCCGCCTCTATCTTGTCTATCCCTTTCATTATTTTAAATGTTTCTATAAGATCACCCCTCATCCTTCTGAACTCCAACGAGTAAAGACCCAGTCTCCTCAATCTATCATCATAAGGTAACCCCCTCATCTCCGGAATCAGCCCAGTGAATCGTCTCTGTACCCCTTCCAAAGCTAGTATATCCTTCCTTAAGTAAGGTGACCAAAACTGCACGCAGTACTCCAGGTGCGGCCTCACCAATACTCTGTACAGTTGCAGCAGGACCTCCCTGCTTTTGTACTCCATCCCTCTTCGCAATGAAGGCCAACATTCCATTCGCCTTCCTGATTACCTGCTGCACCTACAAACTAACTTTTTGGGGATTCATGCACAAGGACCCCCAGGTCCCTCTGCACCTCAGCATGTTGTAATTTCTCCCCATTCAAATAATATTCCCTTTTACTGTTTTTTTTCCCCAAGGTGGATGACCTCACACTTTCCGACATTGTATTCCATCTGCCAAACCTTAGCCCATTTGCTTAACCTATCTAAATCTCTTTGCAACCTATCTAAATCTCTTTGCAGCCTATCTAAATCTCTTTGCAACCTATCTAAATCTCTTTGCAACCTATCTAAATCTCTTTGCACCTATCTAAATCTCTTTGCAACCTATCTAAATCTCTTTGCAACCTATCTAAATCTCTTTGCACCTATCTAAATCTCTTTGCAACCTATCTAAATCTCTTTGCAACCTATCTGAATCTCTTTGCAGCTATCTAAATCTCTTTGCAACCTATCTAAATCTCTTTGCAACCTATCTAAATCTCTTTGCACCTATCTAAATCTCTTTGCAACCTATCTAAATCTCTTTGCAACCTATCTAAATCTCTTTGCATTAAGAGAATATATTTAAAGGAAGTATTGAAATGAGGAGAGACTATCTAACAGAGCAGGATGGTTCTCCTGACCAATATTTATCCCTCAACTACCATCAGGAAAATAGATCTTCTTATCAATGCTGTTTGTGGGAGCTTGCTTTGTGCAAATTGGCTGCCATGTTTCCTACACTGCAACAGTGACTACACTTCAAAAGTACTTGATTGCCTGTAAAGCGCTCTGGGACGTCCTGAGGTCATGAAAGATGCTATATAAATGCAAGTCCTTTCCTTTTTGCTTTTATTTAACGAGACTTTTCAAAGCAGCTTTTGCCTTTTAAAACAAATAATTAACAGACATAAGGCAGTATTTTATTTTCTGAAAGGCGCTATATAAATACATGTTCTTTCTTATTGTATGAATTCCCTTCTCTCAGAATGGTGCGATGCAGCAATAAAACTTTTATTTACTGTGTTTGAAAAAGACGTGCATTGCACCTTTCATGACCTCCGGACGTCTCAAAGCACTTTACAGCCAATGAAGCACTTTTGGAGTGTAGTCACTGTTGTAATGTGGGAAACGCCAATTTGCGCACATCAAGCTCCCACAAACAGCAATGTGATAATGACCAGATAAACAGTTTTTGTTATGTTGGTTGAGGGATAAATATTGGTGAGGACACAGGGTATAACTCCCCTGCTCTTCTTCAAAATAGTGCCATGGGATCTTTTACATCCACCTGAGAGAGCAGATGGGACCTTGGTTTAATATCTCATCTGAAAGACGGCAGTGCAGCGCTCCCTCCTTACTGCACTGGCAGTGTCAGCCTAGAGTTTTGTGCTCAAGTCTCTGTGGAGTGGGACTGGAACCCACAACCTTCTGACTTAGAGGCAAGAGTGCTAGCCACTGACTGAGACTATTACAGATGGGTACACATTCAAATCATGTTTTTTATATGAGTTGAACTAAAACAGCCATCAAGAAAGTGTTATTTTACTCAGACTGATCAACGATTAAAAAAAATGTTTAGAAATAACATGCCAAGGCATAAAAGAAAGGTTTGGATTTATATGGTGCCTTTCACGACCACTCGATGTCTCAAAGCGCTTTACGACCAACGAAGTACTTTTGGAGTGCAGTCACTGTTGTAATGTGGCTTAGGTGTTCAGCCACCTAAGGACTCATTTGAAGAGTGGAAGCAAGTCTTCCTCGATTCCGAGGGACTGCCTATGATGATGTGGGAAACATTTTGTATAGTAGAAAAAAAACAAATGAGGGAGGTTTAAAATAGCAGCTGGACTGGAAAGTCAGAGGTGGGGAGCAGAAGAGAGAGCTTGTCTCTATCTAAATACAAGGAAAGTCAGAGGTGGGGAGTAAAAGAGAGAGCTTGTCTCTATCTAAATACAAGGAAAGTCAGAGGTGGGGAGTAAAAGAGTGAGCTTGTCTCTATCTAAATACAAGGAAAGTCAGAGGTGGGGAGTAAAAGAGTGAGCTTGTCTCTAACTAAATACAAGGAAAGTCAGAGGTGGGGAGTAGAAGAGAGAGCTTGTCTCTATCTAAATACAAGGAAAGTCAGAGGTGGGGAGTAAAAGAGTGAGCTTGTCTCTAACTAAATACAAGGAAAGTCAGAGGTGGAGAGTAAAAGAGAGAGCTTGTCTCTATCTAAATACAAGGAAAGTCAGAGGTGGGGAGTAGAAGAGAGAGCTTGTCTCTATCTAAATACAAGGAAAGTCAGAGGTGGGGAGTAAAAGAGAGAGCTTGTCTCTATCTCAATACAAGGAAAGTCAGAGGTGGGGAGTAGAAGAGTGAGCTTGTCTCTATCTAAATACAAGGAAAGTCAGAGGTGGGAGGAATAGAAGAGTGAGCTTGTCTCTATCTAAATACAAGTTGTTGTTGTTGTTGACTGGGTCTTGGGGAGAGTTGCGAGAGCGCTGCGCGTACAGCAGTGAGCGCGGACTGAGCCGCCCGCTCCGCCGTAGGGACAGCAGTGGCTGTCGGTCTGGCCCAAGATGGCGTCGCCCGTCAGGCTGAAGTGAGCGGCGGCGACCCGAGAGCCCGGGCCGGCCGCAACCGAGCTTCACCCTCCCTCCTTACCCCCCCCCCCCCCCGCGAGATAACGGAGCGTCTCTCTCTCCCCGCCACCTCACACCCCGGGGTCGGGGGTGTCGGCTCTTGCCGAGTGCAGCGGCTGCGCAGCCCCGGGCCGGGCGGGCAGGCAGGCCGCCACCGCTCGGTGTCGGCGGTGAGAAGCGGCAGCATGGCCGGCGCCAGCCTGCTGGAGGACCTGCTGGAGGAGGACCAGGGCGACATGACGGACTGGAACCTTCCAGTGGCTTTCATGAAGAAGCGGCACTCGGAGAAAATCGAGGGCTCCAAGGCGGTCACGCAGAGCTGGCGCATGAAAGACCGGGTAAATTGACTCGCACCCTTTGATGAGTACACTGGTTCTCTCTCTCTGTGCTACCTGACCTACTGGAGGTTACAGTCACACACACACACACACACACAACTTTCCAGTTGCTGGCCCCAAAGTTTTCTGTGCAGCCCAGAATAAAACTTCCAATCCTGTCAGCATGAGTTAGTTTTCAGTGAGAAGAAAGCATGAGTTTCTGTTTTCCAAATATTTTTACTCAGTCGTCCAGAATTGACACAATAAAGCAGTTTATTGTCAAACTTTGAATTACAAATATTGACCATGCTGCTTTAAAACTAAAAGCAAACCTTTGTGTTGTGAACAATGATTGTAACATTTGCTGCGGTTTAAATTGGGTTATGCATGACCATTTTAAAGAAGGGAGTTGTAAATTTAATTTAAAAGTACATTTCTGTGGAAACATCTGCAGTTTTGTAGAGTTTAATTTGCCACAATTGATCTATTTGCCAAACAGTGACCTTGACTGGCCTTCGAATCCTCTATTTTCAATGTTATGATTAGTAATGCATGTTTTCAACATTTAAATCTTGAATGTAAGAATCAAATACATTTTTGATTGTTTTTAAAATAAAGTTTCCCCACAATTCTTGGTATTAACACAAAACCTGGGCTGCAGAATCTAGACATTTTAGTGGTTTTGTTAAGTTTTGATATACTTTTTAGCAGTTTGTTAGGTAGAAGTATCTCAATAATGGCATATGCTTGACCAGCATTGTAACCATGGAAAACTTTACAATGTTTGGGAGAGAAAGGGAATGAGTCCAATGATCCTAAATATGCGTTCATTGGATGTGGTTCAGTGTAAATGTTAGACGAGAGGTGTTTTATTTAGAGAATAGCTTTTCATAATCTGATGCATATCAATAAATCAAATGCAAGTGTGACATGAAAGAAAAATGTTAATTTGGTTATGATTCTTCAGAGCTGATTGATGTGCTGTGCGTTGCTAGCATTTCCTGTTTTTATTTACAATATCCAGCACTTTAAACAATCATTAGTAGACTACTAAAGTGCCCTTTTAAAAAAAACTTTAAGGAAAGGCAATGCGTAGTGTATTTTGTAAAGTCATTGTGCACTGTTATCTCATGGTACATACAGGTGAGTGCAACGGCATGTTATGTTGGTGTGGTTGCACACACATTGGAAACTATGCATTGTTTAGGCTTTGGGATAACTTGATGAGTCTTGCAGTTCTGGTGAGGGGGTAACTGCTCTTGTGGGACACTGGGAGGAGGTTGCTAGTGTGATTCCTTCTGACGGGAGATGGTCTTGGTTTGTGGGGAGAGGGGTCGGTGGTGGTTACCTGACTTCTGTGAGCTGTCAGAAAAGGGCTCCATACATAGTCCATACTTTACTTGCTGCAGTTGGCATGTATTCCACAGATATTTCGGTGGCATATTTGTTCGCAGGGTTGAAATTCGCCTTAATGGGGGATTGCATCTTTTTGGAGCCTTATTTTTACTTGGGAATATGATTTGATGAAGACATTGCACAGCTCCTTCATTACGTTTCAACATTTGTGGCAATGCACTGTCAATGCAGCATTTATCATTTGAGTTTTACTAAATTATAGCATTAGTGTCGAAGAATTAGTGAAATTACATAAATTATATCTTCCAAAAAGCAAGGCAGTCCTGAAAATGTGAAACATTTCACGGGCAGATGAAATGACATGACATTTCAGAATAATGCCCATATGAAAATACCCAGTAGTGCAATAATAGCTTTTATTCCGCTGAACTTGGTTTTCTATTTTGAGCGTTTTTGAGTTGTATAGCACTAGGTTGTACTTCTCGTGGTTCAAAGGCTAACACTCATGGTGAGAGCAATTTACATAGAATGATAGAGAAATTACAACATGGACCTTGTATTAAACCTCCATAAGACAAAGGTTCTGTACCAACTTGCCCCCACCACACACTACTACCCCCCGATTATCAAGACCATGAATGAGGCCTTGGACAGCGTGGAGCACTTTCCATACCATGGGAGCCTTCTGTCAGTGAGGACAGACATCGATGACGAAATCTAACACTGCCTTCAGTGTGCCAGTGCAGCCTTTGGTTGCCTGAGGAAAAGAGCGTTTGAAGACCAAGATCTCAAATCTGGCACCAAGCTCATGAGCAGTAGCCTTCCTACATGCTTCAGAGACATGGACATTGTACAGTAGGCACCTCAAAGCACTGGAGAAGTACCAACAACGCTGACTCCGCAAAATCCTACAAATCTATTGGCAGGATAGGCGTACCAACGTCAGTGTTCTCTCTCAGGCCAACATCCCCAGCATCGAACCATTGACTACGCTCAACCAGCTCCGATGGATGGGCCACATTGTTCGCTTACCTGATACAAGACTCCCGAAGCAAGCACTCTACTCCGGGTTCCGCCATAGCAAGCGAGCCCTAGGAGGGCAGAGAAACCGATTCAAAGACACCCTCAAAGCCTCCCTGAAAAAATGTAACATTCCCACTGACTCTTGGGAATCCCTGGCCCAAGACCGCTCAAAGTGGAGAAGCATCCGAGTAGGCGCTGAACACTTCGAGTCCCTTCGTCGGGAGCATGTGGAAGCCAAGTATAGACAGCGGAAGGAGCGCAGGACAAACCAAGCACCCCATCCACCCATCCCTTCAACCACCACCTGCCCCACCTGTGACAGAGCCTGTAGATCCCACATTGGTCTCATCAGTCACCTTGGAACTCATATTAATGCGGAAGCAAGTCATCTTCGACTCCGGGGGACTGCCTAAGCGAAAGACAACATGGAATCAGACCATTTGGCCCATGAAGGCAGAATATTATCTGAATGGCAGCAGATTAGGAAAAGAGGAGGTGCAACAAGACCTGGGTGTCATGGTTCATCAGTCATTGAAAGTTGGCATGCAGGTACAGCAGGTGGTGAAGAAGGCAAATGGTATGTTGGCCTTCATAGCTAGGGGATTTGAATACAGGATCAGGGAGGTCTTACTGCAGTTGTACAGGGCCTTAGTGCAGCCTCACCTGGAATATTGTGTTCAGTTTTGGTCTCCTAATCTGAGGAAGGACGTTCTTGCTATTGAGGGAGTGCAGCGAAGGTTCACCAGACTGATTCCCGGGATGGCTGGACTGTCATATGAGGAGAGACTGGATCAACTGGACCTTTATTCACTGGAGTTTAGAAGGATGAGAGGGGATCTCATAGAAACGTATAAGATTCTGACGGGACTGGACAGGTTAGATGCAGGAAGAATGTTCCCGATGTTGGGGAAGTCCAGAACCAGGGAACACAGTCTTAGGATAAGAGGTAGGCCATTTAGGACTGAGATGAGGAGAAACTTCTTCACTGAAGGAGTAATCAGCCATGATCTTATTGAATGGCGTTGCAGGCTCGAAGGGCCGAATGGCCTACTCCTGCACCTATATTCTATGTTTATCTTCCACATGAGCAGGGGTTTTAATCCCATGTCTGCACTCTGTTGCCATATCCCTTTATTCCTTATTCCTTCAACCACCTATCTAACCTAACTAAACTCTTGCAGCACAGTACAATCTACAGTATCCAGAATTCAGGTGAATTGGAAGTATTGTATAAGATGCATATTATGGGAATGGTAGCATAGTGGTTACGTCACTGGACCAGTAATCCAAAGGCCTGGACTAATGATCTGGTCACAGGAGTTCAAATCCCACCATGGCAGCTGGGGAATTTAAATTCAGTGAACTAAATAAATATGGAATAAGAAGCTGGTATCAGTAATGGTGGCCGAAACTATCGGATTGTTCTAAAAATGCATCTGGTTCACTAATGCCCTTTAGGGAAGGAAATCTGCCGTCCTTACCCGGTCTGGCCTACACATGACCCAGACCCACAGCAGTGTGGTCAACTCTTTAACTACCCTCTGAAATGGCCTAGTGAGCCACTCAGTCGTACCAAATTGCTACAAAGAAGTGAAGTGGACTGCAACAGCTCAAGAAGGTCACTTCCGGCAGAAAATCCAGGATGTGGCAGAGGGAAAGCAGGGCAGCTGTTGTAACTGTAGTGAAAATCCTGGCTACTTTATTTTAATCGTTTACTGTGCATTGCGCACGGTAAGTCGAATGATATGCTATTTTCAGGCCTTGGGCCCAAAGTCTAATTAAGTAAACCGAGCCTCCAGTCACAATTCAGTTCTTTGGCCACGGAACCTCAGAAGCATCAAGCACTTTGAGATTATTAAAAATAATAACTTTTATATAGCGCCTTTATCGTAGTAAAATGTCCCAAGGCGCTTCACAACAGTGTTAACAAGACAAAACAGATAAATTTGACACTGAGCCACAAAAGAAGAAATTAAGGCATTTGACCAAAAGCTTGGTTAAAGGAGTGTCTTAAAGGAGGAAAGTTACCAGTAGAGAGGTGGCGAGGTTTAGGGAGGGAGTTCCAGAGCTTGGGGGAGGGAGTTCCAGAGCTTGGGGCCCAAACAGCTGAAGGCACGGTAACCTATTGTTGAGCAGTTATAATCAGCGATTATAACTGTTCAAGAGGGCAGAATTTGAGAAGCGCAGACAGCTTGTGGAGTTATGAGGCTGTGGAGTGATTTGTAAACCAGGATGAGAATTTTGAAATCGAGGTGTTGTTTAACCGGGAACCAATGTAGGTCAGAAAGCACAGGGGTGATGAGTGATCGTGACTTGTTGCGGGTTAGTACACGGGCTGCTGAGGTTTGGATGACTTCAAGTTTACATAATGTGGAATGTGGGAGGCCGGCCAGGAGTGTGCTGGAGTAGTCAAGTCTAGAGGTAACAAAGGCATGAATGAGGGTTTCAGCAGCAGAAGAGCTGAGGCAGGGACAGAGGCGGGCAATGTTAGGGAGGTGGAAAAAGGCGGTTTTAGTTATGCTGTGGATATGTGGCCAGAAACTCATTTCAGGGTCAACTATGACACCTAGCTTGTGAACAGTGTTCACCGTCAGATTGATGCTAGGGAGAGAGGGATGGAGTTGGTGGTTAGGGAAGGCAGATTGTTTTATATCTGTAACAAAGTGCAATGTCTTGATTTTGATGTTTGGACAGGCCAGATGCACTGTTTTCTATATATAAAATAGATGTGCATGGATTGAGAAATGGGCCAAAGTCTTTTAAAATCCATTTAGGAAAACATTTAATCATGTAAATTCTGGCCAGCTCTGTCTTCTGGCCCCATGTGTCTAAATGTGATTCCTCTCCCCCACCTCCAGTTCTGGCCACCAAGACACAGGAGACTTTCAAGTACTGGAGGTGGTGTGGAGAAAAGCCACAAAGCTGATCCTTGATAGTCGAGTTCTGAATTATGAAGGACTGGAAATTCTTGGAATTTCAGTTTTGAGAAGAGGGGTCTGAGGTGATCTTGCAGATGCATACAATGTGATAAACTGCATTGAAAAGGGAAACTGACTTCAAATTCAGTTGAGAATAGGACAAGGAAACATAGATTCAGACGAGTAAAAGACAAATTTTGAACTGACATCTGGAAATTTTTCTTGGAGAAATCAACACGGAAAGAACTTCTAGATACAGTAGTGGAATCTTTTACAATACAATTGGATGTCGCAATGGGGAAGCTTCGGGTCTTTCTGAATGGAGGAACCACGCTGAATTTTTGTGTCTTAAGAACCAACGCTCGGAGAGTATATTTGGAGGGTAGCAGAATATTCACATTCTGTGTGAATTTTGATCTTCAGCTCGTAAATTTCTTATGTGTTTTTTTTAAAAAAGATAATCTCGGTAATCCCATTAAAATGAACTAATCATTTTACATCAATATTTTTGATCACGATTTCTAAAGGAAAACAGTGAAAATGTTGCTGTGTTTTTTTTAGTATTCTGGATTTTATTTTCTTTGCTTACAAGTTGATACTAAAATAGCTTTCTTCGATGGAAATTTGGCTCATGGGTGATCACACCTTACTGAAGACTCCCTGTCTGGCTATACCTTCCACCTTCCCCCCCCCCACAATACTACTGCAGTGGCAGTGTGGCCCTTATCACTAAATCTTACCGTGCTCTGTCACCCTACTCTTTTGGCACCGTTTCTTCCATTGAGCAACTTGCCTTGTTCCACGTCTCTCACCTCTCCCTTAAAATCTTCGTTCTCTACTGCCCATCTAAGCCCACATTAAGTCTCTATCACTTCCTCATCACTCGCATCTTCCTTCTTCCTTCCAACCCCACTTCGTTCTGCATCAGCCCCTGGTAAATCTCTCCCCTAAGCCACTTGCAGCGTCACTATCAAACACCCAACTGCCTATTCTTTGGCCCTCCATTTTCTGCTCAATTACACCCTCACTTCTACCTTTGGTGCCCTTATCGCCAGTAAAACCCTTGCTCTCTCCCACCCTGGTCGTTCCTCCATCCTTGCTCCCTTAAGTCTAATGGGCGCAGCTTTGAATGTTTATGGAGCACAACTGGTTTAGCCATTCATCGCCAGACCTGGCTGGACCACATCAAGCACTACTGAGTCCTGCTCTCCTCTTCCAAAACTGCTCACCAATCCAGGATGATCCTGGAATGCACAAATAATCCCCAGCTACTTTTCTCCACTATAATCATCATCATCATAGGCAGTCCCTCGAAATCGAGGAAGACTTGCTTCCACTCAGTGAGTTCTCGGGTGACTGTATAGTCCAATACGGGAATTACAGTCTCTCAGGTGGGGACAGACAGTGGTTGAAGGAAAGGGTAGGTGGAGAGCCTGGTTTGCCGCACGTTCCTTCCACTGCCTGTGCTTGTTTTCTGCATGCTCTCGGCAATGAGACTTGAGGTGCTCAGCACCCTCCCGGATGCTCTTCCTCCACTAAGGGCGGTCTTTGGCCAGGGATTTCCAGGTGTCAGTGGGGATGTTGCACTTTATCAAGGAGGCTTTGAGGGTGTCCTTGAAACGTTTCCTCTGCCCACCTGGGGATCGCTTACCGTGTACGAGTTCTGAGTAGAGCGCTTGCTTTGGGAGTCTTGTGTCAGGCATGCGGACAATGTGGCCCGCCCAACGGAGCTGCTCGAGTGTGGTCTGCTTCGATGTTGGTCTGATCGAGAACATTGATGCTGGTACGCCTATCCTCCCAGGGGATTTGCAGGATCTTGCGGAGACATCGTTGGTGGCATTTCTCCAGCGATTTGAGGTGTCTACTGTATATGGTCTACATCTCTGGGCCATACAGGAGGGCGGGTATCACTACAGCCCTGTAGACCATAGCTTGGTGCCAGATTTGAGGGCCTGGTCTTCGAACACTCTCTTCCTCAGGCGACCGAAGGCTCTGCTGGCGCACTGGAGGAGGTGTTGGACCTCATCGTCGATATCTGCCCTTGCTGATCGTAGGCTCCCGAGGTATCGAAAGTGATCCAAGTTGTCCAAGGCCACGCCGTGGATTTTGATGACCTGGGGGCATTGCTGTGTGATGGGGTCAGGTTGGTGGAGGACCTTTGTCATGGATGTTCAGTGTAAGGCCCATGCTTTCGTACACCTCCGTGAAGATGCTGAAGATGGCTTGGAGTTCAGCCTCTGTGTGCAGATGCAAGCGTCGTTCGCATACTGTAGTTCGATGACAGAATGGGGATGGTCTTGGATCTAGCCTGGAGGCAACGAAGGTTGAACAGGTTCCCACTGGTTCTATAGTTTAGTTCCACTCCAGTGGGGAGCTTGCTGAGCGTGAGATGGAGCATTGCGGCGAGGAAGATCGAGAAGAGGGTTGGCGTGATGATGCAGCCCTGCTTGACCCCGGTCCGGATGTGGATCTGTTGGTCACGGCTTGCATGTCTTCGTGGAGCAGGTGGTGGATGGCGACAAACTTTTGGGGGCAGCCGAAACGGAGGAAGGACGCTCCACAGTCCCCCGCGTTGAATAGTGAAAAACTGCTCACCACCCAGGATGATCCTGGAATGCATAAATATTTCCCAACTTCTTTTCTCCAATACCAATCATGTCCTTAAATCCTTACTCCCCTGCCCTTCCACTCTCACCTCCAACCATGTGCGAGGAGCTCATGGACGACTTTGTCACTATGATTGAGACCATCCGATCAGCTGTCCCTTCCACATCTCTGCCTTCCCCTGGCTGACCAAGCCAAGCATTCCCAAAGGTTTCTCCCTACCTGAGCCCTAAACTCGCATCTTTTTCTCGTTTCTCTCCAATCTCCCTGTATGCCCTCTCTGAGCTCACCTTGTCCATGAGATGTCAACAATCCTCCAACTTTGGCATGTTGTGCATCCCCCACTTCTTTTCCCCACCATTGGCGGCCGTGCCTTCAGTGGTCTGGGCTGTAAGCTCTGGAATTCCCTACTTAAACCTTCTGCCTCTTTACCTCTCTTTCCTCCTTTTTGACGCTCCTTAAAACCTACCTTTTTAACCCAGCTTTTGGTCGCCTACCCTAATATTTCCTTATGTGGCTCGGTGTCAAACTTGGATTGCGCTCCTGCAAAGTGCCTTGGGATGTTTTACTGCACGTTAAAGGTGCAATAACTTGTGTAAATGCAAGTTGTTTCTTCTTCAGGCATCCTGTACAATAAAAGCAGAAAATGCTAGCAATACATGGCATATAAGTCAGCACCTGAATAAGAAAAGATAGATGAATATTTCATGCTGATTAACCTACATGCATAATTCCTGTTTTTGTTTCAAGTTCTCAGAATTTGCAAATTTCCTTTTTATCTCCTTTTAAATGCTTTGCATTAATTTGAAACTGATGGAATAAAATAACTATCGCTGTTTTTTGGATGCTTCTGGTAGGCAGCAGTATTATGGATTGTCTCCCTCCCCCTTTATCTGGTGTCTCCAGCCCTTGCAGCACCATGACTTGTGCCGTGGGGATGTGGGGCACCTGTGATAGCTGCCTTGCCCCTGCCCCCCCCAGCTGAGCCAAATATAATGGGTCAGAAATGACTGTCGCTGGTGAACGGTTGGCGCTGGCCATTTGTTAGACTTGTCCTTGCCCATTTATTTCTATGGCTGTTATCACTGGACGTTCGAGATCCAAGCAGTGCGACGTCCTATACAGGGCAGCTGGGACCTCTCTGAACGGGGCAAGCAACTGTGTGTCTCCTTAACCAATCAGATTGAAGTATTGTTAATGAGCAGCAGTCTGAATCAGGAAGTGTAAGTTATAATCGTGAATTCGTTGGCCCGCAATTTAATTATTGTGTAAAACCGGCAGCAACTTAATGACTTGGATGTGGGTGTACAGGGCACAATTTCAAAATTTGCAGATGACACAAAACTTGGAAGTATAGTGAACAGTGAAGAAGATAGTAGTAGACTTCAAGAGGACATTAGACAGGCTGGTGGAATGGGCGGACGTGCAGATGAAATTTAACGCAGAAAAGTGCAAAGTGATACATTTTGGTAGGAAGAACGAGGAGAGGAAATATAAGCTAGGGGCAGGGCGGGATGGGGGCATGATCAGAGAGACCTGAGGGTATATGTGCACAATCGTTGAAGGTGGCAGGGCAGGTTGAGAAAGCAGTTTAAAAAAAGCTTACGGGATCCTGGGCTTCATGAATAGATGTATAGGGTACAAAAGGGTCGAAATTTTGATGAACCTGTATAAAACAGTGGTTCAGCCTCAACTGAAGTATTGTGTCCAATTCTGAGCACCGCACTTTAAGAAGGATGTGAAGGCCTTAGAGTGGATGCTGAAAAGATTTACAAGAATGGTTCCAGGGATGAGGGACTTCAGTTACGTGGATAGACTGGAGAAGCTGTGGTTATTCTCAGAGCAGAGAAGATTGTGAGGGGATTTGATTGAGGTGTTCAAAATCACGAGGGGTATGGACAGCGTAGATAGAGAGAAATTGTTCCCATTGGCAGAAGGGTCGAGAACCAGAGGATACAGATTTAAGGTGATTGTCAAAAGAACCAAAGGCGACATAAGGAAAAACTTTTTTACACAGCGAGTGGTTAGGATCTGGAATGCACTGCCTGATAGGGTGGTGAAGGCAGATTCAATCACTACTTTCAAAAGGGAGTTGGATAAGTACCTGAAAAATAAAGATTTGCAGGACTATGGGGAAAGGGCAGATGAGTGGGACAAGCTGAGGTGGTCTTGCAGAGAGCCGGCACAGGTTCGACAAGACGAATGGCCGCCTTCTGTGCTGCAGCCATTCTATGATTCTAACTTCTGGAGTCCGCACATGCACAGTTAAGGGCAGTTAACCCAGATTGCTATCAGTGATGCCCTACTCCTCCACAGTGTGTGCTGTTGAAGTTCTTCCAGATGGAAATCTTACACATCACTTGAATTGACATGAACGTCGATAAAAGAGTTAAGCTTTGTTGAATGAGGTGAAACTGGGTTTTTAACAGTGCACCAAGTCATAATTATTGCTAAACGATCTCTCTGGCCCTGAAAAATGATTTTTTTAATTTGTGAAATGTAAAATTTCTCCATTATGATACCAATTCCCATAGATTTTTAAAATAATTTGTTTTGAAAGTTTGTTTGATATTTCAGCCTCTACCATAATCCTGTGTGTATGTCCCAATCTTCATTTGGCTCCCGGTAAAATGATTAAAAAGTGAACGATAATCACTGCTTTTTGCTTCCTGCCTTGCTGTCTGAGAATTCTTCAATGTGATTGGCTGCTTAGCTTTCTTAATGGCATCACTTTTACTGGCAGCTGTAGATCCCCTATAGGTGATGCCAGAAATTAGCATTGGGAAATGTGAAATCCACGCCGCAGAGATCGCTAGATCTTTGTGGGCAGCTTTCTTTGAGGTCAGCAGTGACCTCCTTCACCGCTGACCTCAAAATCCAGGCCGTATATTAAATCGGATACAGAAAGTGAAATAAAGAAAAGGAACAAAAGATTGGATTAATAGGTAGAGGAAAAAAGCGACAAAGAAAAAGTAAATAAAAATAATATAATATTTAAATACATCTCCAACAGTTAAAATCTGAAGGAATGGGACTACACACATGTAAAAGTTAATGTTCAGTGCCAGAGAGGCAGCCAGACAGTAATTAAGACTTAACACGCTGTTAAAGGTACTTGGACTGAAATGGTCAAGCCCTAACTTTTTGTGGTTGTTTCAGTCAGTATCTACTATGAAAGTACGGCAACTTCATGATGTTTAATGCGTTTGAATGGGGAGCCAGGAGGCAAGATTACATTTATGTACAGTTTACGGAGGAGCGATGCATCTTGGACTGCAACATTTCGCGTTTAACTGCGCATCTGCAGCTGCCTGAAGTTGCTTTCCGATTTGCACATAAATAAGGATGAGTGCTGTTGGCCTCACCTTTACTTTTACAGTACATTCTGGCCTAAGGAGTTTTCAAATATATTGCTGTCGGGACACATTGAGACCAGCTGCTTTAATGTGGATGGAGGGAGCCAGTTATTTGCAGCCGCTCTGGAACATTGTGCGTGGAGGCCGAGGGGTAAGCTGATCCCAGCTCCCTCGGCTACAGCTAGTACACTTCCAGACACACGGGAAAATAGGGAATCTTGCACTCAGTCAGTCTTTCATAATGCAGGTAATTTGGTGCAACTCAAACCCTATAATCCTTTAACTATTATGCATTAATTATAATTGCTTTGAGATGTTTGTTTTTCAACATGCCTTGTGTTTTCTGAATTTGTAATGGCAAAGTTCAGTTTTCAAATTGGATATTTTATGACCAAGTCCATAACCTTGAATAAGATTATAAAAAAAACTTTCCTCCCTATTCCACACCGGGATATTACCAATCTTCATCCTTCAGATGAAGTTATTAAATTATCCGAATATGTACTAGTTTCTTACTAGTACCAACACCAACAGCTTGTATATCGCCTTTAACTTAGCAAAACATCCGAAGACACTTCACAGGAGCGTTATCAAACAAAATTTGACAGCGAGCAACATAAGTAGATATAATAGGCCCAAGTTTCCCCAGGAGTTGCTCCGTTTTTTTTGGAGCAGCTAGATCTTTTTGGAGTAACTTAAAAATCGCAATTGTCCCCATTTAAGTTGCTCCAGTGTAAGTGAGTTAGTTAGGTTTTTTTATTAATTCCGTTTTTTTGTTCAAAAGGGGGCATTCCCAGCCACTTGCGTCTGTTTTGTCCATTTAAGCAAGTTTAGCCAGCTAAAACTTATTCCAAACTAACTTAGGCCAGTGTAAGTGGGCACTTTTGTACGTTCAGAAAAACCCTGCGGTGAATTAAGAAATCAGCGCAGGCAGCCAGAGGTGGGGGTGGGGGGAAGGAAACTTAGAGGGTTTTCCAAAGCATTAAACACTTCACTTTTAACCATAAAGATGCATAGAAACCATCATCATTTTTAAATAACAATAAATGAATATTACATCAGGTAATAATAAATTAGAAGTCCTACCTTGTGGACTGGAGCACGCACCAGCAAAGCCCTTTGGCCAGGGCGGGAGGCTGGGAGAGACCGATGCGTGAAAGGCAATCGGTCGCTGGCTTCCTCGGCTCACGGACACCCATCACACTGCCGCATCACACTAATTTCTCCCTCACCATTGCACGTTGTTGCACTTGGTGTTAAAGCTTCGAGCCCGGGCAGGGGGAGTCTAGGCACGCTCCCCGCGGATGCGCAAGTCAGCCTTGAAGCCCTGCGCAATCTCCTGCACCAAGCGCTGGAAGAGCAGCTTGCGGATCAGCAGCTCGGTGGATTTCTGAATCTTTTTCAGAGCCACGGGTGCCGGGTCTGTAGCGATGAGGCTTCTTCACTCCGCCCATGGCCGGAGCGCTCTTCCGGGCCGCTTTGGTCGCCAGCTGTTTGCGAGGAGCTTTCCCTCTGGTCGATTTGCGCGCTGTCTGCTTGGTCCTGGCCATCTTCTGAATGGAGCACAGTACAATCTACAACCCTATTCTCCTCGCTGCATTTAAGCCTTGTTCCCTGATAGGTCACGGCGGGGAGCCCACTTGGCCAGGGCTAGGGGCGGCGTGCTTCGGGCCCCTCCCACACAGCCTGCAGAGCGTCAGAGATTTGGGCTGCGAGGCGCTACTGCACATGCGCACACACTCTAGCACGCATGTGCAGAGGTCCCGGCACGGTTTTCAGCGCTGGGACCTGGCTCCGCCCCCCGAATCCAGTTACCATGCTACGCCACCATCGAGGAGAGGCTGGGGAGCGGCGAAACTCCGCCTGAAGATTTTTGGCGTCCTTTTTGTTCCAGAAAAGCGGTGCACCTCCGGTGACTGTGCCAGAAATCTGTACTGGCCAAATTTGGGTCCTATGGCTGGTGACGAAAAGCTTGGTCAAAGAGGTAGGTTTTAAGGAATGACTTAAAGGTAGAGAGGTTTGGGGAGGGAATTTCGGAGCTTGGGGCCTAGATAGCTGAAGGCACAGCTGCCAGAGGTGGAGTGATGAAAATCGTGGATGATCAAGAGGCCAGAATAGTAGGAGTCCAGAGGGTTGTAGGGCTGGAGGAGGTTAGAGATGGGGAGGGGGCGAGGTCACAACAATGCCAAAGATAATACCAAAAATACATTGCAATAATGGGAAAACTGGAAATATTAGCATCTTCACACTCGCATTTTAGTAATGAAGAGTTATCTGTCACATTATGCTCTTGTGTACTTTAACATAAAACAAAATCCATATCTCCAAATCCTTTCCCCATTGTTTCTGCTACAATTTCCAGAGCAGATAAACCTAGACTAAACCTTCAATTCCAAACTGCAGAGAAATTTGTGCGCATTGCTGGAATCGCACTATAGTTCATTGTCTGCTCAGCTAACCAGTGCACATTGAAAAGGGTTTGCTTCCAATATCTGATTTTCAGCTTCCCTTTTCACTTTGTTTGGCTTAGAAAGCTGGTGCATGATTTGGAATGGGAGTTTTTATAGAAAATCAGGAGTTTCCAAATCTCTCATTTAAAAAAATAACAATGTCAGGTGGATTCTGAAAGTTTAAGGAGTTTTGCAACAATGCCGGATAAAGGGTACAGGATACATCTCTACCAATGCTATCTGAAATCTTAGAAGTAATTCATACTGGTAATAGTTCTTGATGGGAAGGGGTGTGAGCGTAATATTGGCTCTAAAGTGACATTTTTAACACTTCAGCACTGAATGTCCTTCAGCTTTTCAAGTGTGTATCCATGGTATTGTACAGTTTTTCTAAAACGTTCAAGGAACTGTGTAAAGTAGTTGCTACCTTTTTACTGAGATGAATTTAGCTTTGAGTGGAGAGATATAACTGACAGCATTTGGTTAAAAACCCATTATCTAGCCTCTAGAAAAGCAACATGAGATTATGGAAGTCTGATGTTTCACTGATTTAGTTAAGAGGGGGCAGGGTGATGATGGACACATCCTCGAGGCTTAACCCAAACCCTAAAACTATTGAGACGCCAAATGCTATTTAATTAGATTCTTTTTGAGGAGGGGAAGTGAAGTGAAAATAAATAACTAACACATAAACTGCTATTCTCCTGTCCGAGTAATACAAAAAGGCAGGTTCTCTTTGGAATAGAAGTGAGGGAAGAAGATGGCAGATAAGTTAAAGGCTCCACGATGGTGTTATAATTGTCGACACTTGCAGATGTGTGGCTCTCCAGCATCTGGACACGGGTGATTTGGCTTCTGTAAAGGTGAGGGCAGCAGAGCCCCCTGTTTTGCAGTTTCCCCAGGACCTGAACTGTAATGTAAGCGGTTCTGGACACTTGTGGCTCTCGTGTCAGAAGTCTTGTATTTCCTGGCTTTTGAGCTTTGCAAGGTTGGCCATCCCTGGCTTAAACAAAGATACTGATGGTGTTTGCCCAAGAGAGAATGGGCTCAATTTGTCAGTCAGCTGTCATGTCACTCTCTGAACGTTGTGCTTCAGTTCTCTGCATAGTATTGCTGTTGGAATTCACTATTTTAGGCCACAGCATTGGATACACTAATCACATTTAGGAAAACCTTTGCTACCCAAAAATCAAATTAATGACATGAGGTTGTTCATGTGATTGGGAACAACCATCTTCAAACTTAACTGCAAGCTAAACATGTTTCTTGTGATACATTTTAAGCTTTTGTACTATTCATATTCTGATTGACCCAATAGGTGTGGCTGTTTAAAATGAAAAATGGTTGTTGTTACTTGGTCTTGTATTTTTGGAAGAAATCATTTTCGTGTGGTAAGTTTGCAGTAAGAGCTGGAAAGGGGTATTTTTAATTTTTATATTGAAAACATTAGTTTGAACATTTGTTTTTAAGACATGGAGAAATCTTTTGTAGTTTTTTTCTGCCCTATTCTCCACTCCTAGGGGAAACTAAAACTAGGGGACATAGTCTTAGAATAAGGGGCTGCCCATTTAAAACTGAGATGAGGAGGAATTTCTTTTGAGGGTTGTAAATCTATGGAATTCTCTACCCTAAAGAGCTGTGGAGGCTGGGTCATTGAATATATTTAAGGCGGAGATAGACAGATTTTTGAGCGATAAGGGAGTAAAGGGTTATGGGGAGCGGGCGGGGAAGTTGAGCTGAGGCCAAGATCAGATCAGCCATGATCTTATTGAATGGCAGAGCAGGCTCGAGGGGCCAAATGGCCTACATCTGTTCCTATTTCTTATGTTCTTATTTGCGTCTTCCAGGCCTTGTTTCTAGATCAGTTCTGTTCTTGAGATAAATCATTGCAAGCAGGTTGGATGATTCTTTCCTGTCACTTTTTTCCCCTACTCTCTATTCTCTCCCCTGATCTGCCCCAACCCCGGTGAGATGAGAATTTATTACTGTGTGAATCATAGGCACAAACGAGTCATGGCATTCTGTATCAGTGTTTAACTCACTTTCTAATTGCTTGATTTTAAAACAAAGCTTTTTGACAGCAGTAAAAACTGTTCTATTTACATCTAAAATATTAAATGATGTTAGGAATTGTGGACATTTGATCACTGCATTGTTCTGGAGCCTGCTGAATACCTGGCAAAGGCATATCATTGTGAAGTGATTGAAATAAAAAGATTTGCATTTATATAGCGCCTTTCATGACCACCAGACGTCCCAAAGCGTTTTACAGCCAATGAAGCACTTTTTGAAGTGTAGTCACTGTTGTAATGTAGGAAATGCGGCAGCCAATTTGCGTACAGCAAGCTCCCATAAACAATGACCAGATGACGTGCTTTTTTAGTGATGTTAATTGAAGAATAAATATTGGCCAGGACAACTGGGCTAAATTCCTTGCTCTCCTTTGTAAATAGTGCCGTGGGATCTTTAACGACCATCTGAAAGAGCAGACGGGGCCTCAGTTTAACGTCTCATCTGAAAGACGGCATCTCCAACAGTGTAGTACTCACTCACTACTGCACTCACTTTGCGCTCAAGTTTCTGGGGCTTGAGCCGACAGCCTTTTCATTTGGGCGAGGTAGAGCATGATATGTGTGAAAAACCCTGCCTCTGAACCTGCTAAATGTTCAAGATAGCTCTCACCCTGTATTAGCTAATCATACATTTACAGGTTTGGTCATAATATATGGTCATTAAATTGCAAATAGTCTATTGCAAAGTTTTTACTGATAAAAGAGCTTAAAAAACAGTTGTATTTAGGGGATTTTTGGTATCCAGCTGTTTTGGGGCTATATCTAAACTGACCACGAATGCGTTGAAAATTAATGAGACTTTTTTCAATGCAGCATTTGTGAGGAGTTAACAGTTGCAGCAAATTATATTTGCAGTACATAATAGTCAATTCCTTTTTTTGTCTTAATGATGAGATTGTGAATAGTCTGCAGTAGCCTGCCACTGTGAAAAGTGCTTAACCAAGCTGTTTCTCACAGCAGAATCATTATTCCTTATGGTAATTTACTGTGTATGCTTTGGAAATTGTGAATTGCAGTATATGAAAGTGCAGTCCCATTTTACAGTGTTAGCTGCAGAATCAGTAAGACACTTCCTGATTAAGAGCAGTAATGGAATTTTTAACTCTATTTGAGAACATTAAAAAAATTATATACAAAAAGCTTGTAATCATCATAAGCTTCATGGTATACAGAATCCAGCCACTCAAGAGTCTCTGCTCCCAGTCTCAGTCTGCAGAACGCTTCAGCCTCAGAAATGGATTAGGTCCCAGACACTTGCTCCTCGTTGCCGTTGCTATCCCTGGCCGAATGGCCTCTCTCCTCCCGGGTACTGCCGCTAGCCCTGGCCAAAAGGCCTCCCTCCCCTCCCGGTGCAGGTTGCTGTTGCTAGCCCTGGCCACCAGTTAGCTCTATTGTGAAAAATGACCCCATCCTCTTCACATTTTGCAGTGCTAACCTGGATCTGTGGGAATAGTTAGACTGGTGTCAAATACTGAGAACAGAAATATTCAACATACTTCTTGGGGGAAACATTCAGCATCTTGTAACCTCGTGCATCCTTTCATTTTAGTTCAGTGTTGCATAATCATGGAGTATAAAATAAGAATGGGAATTTTGTACTGTAATATAATGATAGCAGTCCTGGTATATAATGCTTATAAATCAGGTTATATGTTCCAATCAGCTGTCAGACTTATTTCCCTACATCACAAGACTTTGGGCTCAATTTTCCCCAATTATCTGCGCCGTTTTTTTGGTGTGCACCGTTTTTTGGAGTAAATTCAAATCTGCATGTTTCTCCAAAGTTTCTGCGCTAGAGTAATTCACTTAGGTAGGATTTTTTTTGGGCTGCGATTTTTTTTGATCTCATTGGGGGCGTAACCTGCCACCCGTGCCAATTCTGGCCATTTAAGCAAGTTTGGCCAGCTCCGATTTATTCCAATTTTTCTTAGGACGGCGTATGTGACCACTCTGGAAAAACTTTCTGGGCAGTTAACAAAATCGGCACAGGTAAGAGAATCAGTGCAGCAGACGCAGTTCCACGGCCCGGGCAGCAGCAGAGAGGGAGGGGTCATTTTGGTACAATACTTTGGCAAGGTGAAATACTACTGTTATTAGCTGTACAGTGCTGCTTGGCCCTGGCCAGGATTCGGAGTGGCATCCGGCATCTGGAGGGAGGGGAGGGAGGCCTTTCGGCCAGGGCTAGCAGAAGTACCCGGGAGAAGGGAGGCCTTTCGGTCAGAGATAGCAGCGGCAACGAGGAGCAAGTGTCTGGGACCTAATTCATTTCTGAGGCTGAAGTGTTCTGCAGACTGAAACTGGGAGCAGAGACTCTTGAGTGGCTGGATTCAGTATACCATGAAACTTCTTATGATTAGAAGCTTTTGTATAGAATTTTTCTAACGTCCTCAAATAGAGTTTAACAATTCCATTATTCACACAGAGTTACATAACATTTACAACACAGAACAGGCCATTTGGCCCAACTGGTCTAAAAAATAGGAGTAGGCCATTTGGCCCTTGGAGCCTGCTCTGCCATTCAGTAAGACCATGGTTGATCTTAGCTGGGCCTCAACTGTGCCAGTGTTTATACTCCACATGAGCCTCCTCTCACCCTACTTCATCTCGTCCTATCAGCGTAGCCTTCTATCCCTTTCTCCCTCGTGTTTATCTAGCTTCCCTTAAATGTATCTATGCTATTTGCCTCAACTACTCCATGTGGTAGTGAGTTTCACATTCGAATCACGCTCTGGGTAAAGAAGTTCCTCCTGAATTCTTTCTTGGATTTATTATTGACTATCTTATATTTATGACCCCTTGTTTTGGACTGCCCAACAAGTGGAAACATCTTCTCTACATCCCCCCCTATCAAACCCCTTCATAATTTTCAAGACCTGTATTAGGCCACCCCTCAGCCTTCTCTCTTCTAGAGAAAAATGCACCAGCTTGCTCAATCTTTCCTGATCGTTATAACCCCTCAGTTCTGGTATCATCCTTGGAAGCCTTTTTTGCACCTTCTCCAGTGCCTCTATTATTTTTGTTATATGGAGACCAGAACTATACATATGTTCTAAGTGTGGTCTTACCAAGGTTCAATCTAAGTTGTATTAAATTATATTCCTCTAGCAATGAATTCCAATGCTTTGGTTGCATTTTTATGGCTTTGTTAACTTGTGTTGCTACTTTTAATGATTTGTGAATCTATACCCCTAGATCCCTTTGCTCTTATTTTTCAAGAAGCATGTGGGCCCCCTTATTCCTTGTACAAAAATGCACCACCTCACACTTGCCTCTATTAAGATTCATTTGCCGTATACACACCCATTCTGCAAGTTTATTAACGTCGTCTTGTATTTTGTCGCAGTCTTCCTCAGTATGAACTATACTCCCAATTTGGTGTCCTCAGCAAATTTTGAAATTGAACTTCCGATTCCTGAGTCCAAATCGTTTATGTAAATGGTGAACAGCAGTGGCCCCGGCACCAATCCCTGTGGAACACCACTTTCCACCTTCCGTAATCCTGAGTAGCTACCTTTAGCCACAACTCTGTTTTCTGTTTTGTAGCCAGCTTGCTATCTATTCTGCTACTTGTCCCCTGACTCCACATGCTCTGACTTTACTCATGAGTTTACTATGTGGTACCTTTATTGAAGGCTTTTTTAAAAATCCAAGTACATTTACATCTACTGCATTACCCTTGTCTACTCGTTGTTGCTTCTTCAAATATTTACTGGTTGTTTTGTTGGATTTATATTTTAAAAAAATCATAACTGACTTTTGGAATATTGGCTTAGTGGCTTCCTTGGGTTTTCGTGCTGTCAAGCATTTTCCATTGCCAGGGAAGGGGTGGGCCTAATAAATTGTAAGTCCTGGCACATACTGAAGGAAAATATTATTAATTTTCCATTTCCCTTTCCTTGCTAGTTATTTTATTGATAGTTTGCTAACTGTTGATTCTTGAGTGGTAGTTTTGGTGAGGTGGTCCTTAGTTTTTGTCCTTGTTTGCTCCTTGTTCATTAATGGGTTCCCTAAGCCACTCTGATGCAAGTGTGACAGTTCACCTGTGACAAGGTTTGATGGACACGCTATACGCAAGACTTTATTATATAACAAGAACTTGTATTTATAGAACGCCTTTAACGTAGTAAAACGTCCCAAGGTGCTTCACAGGAGCGTTCTAAAATAAAATTTGACACTGAACCACATGAGATATTAGGACAGATGACCAAAAGCTTAGTCAAAGAGGTAGGTTTTAAGGAGCGTCTTAAAGGAGGAAAGAGAGGTAGAAAGGTGGAGAGGTTTAGAGAGAGAATTCCAGAGCTTGGGGCCTCGACAGCTGAAGGCACGACCACCAATAGTGGAGCGATCCATATACTGTCAGTAAGTGGAACATGGATGCACTGATGCTGTCACCGCTGTCATGGATTCTAAGGTGCAGCTTGCCTGAGTCGGTGAACAAAAGGAGATTCAAAACAAAGTAAACATCAGTAGTCCTATATAAGAATTAGGAGCAAGAGTAGGCGTTACGGCCCTTTGAGCCTGCTCCGCCATTCAATAAGAACACGGCTGATTTTCTGCCCGATCCTCATATCTCTTAATTCCAAAAATCTTGCCTATCTCAGCCTTGAATATCCTCAGACTCAGCATCCACAGCCATCTGGGGTAGAGAATTCCAAAGATTCACAACCCTCTGAGTCAAGAAATTCCTCCTCATCTCAGTCTTAAATGGCCGACCCCTTATCCTAAGACTATGCCCCTAGTTCCAGACACTCCAGCCAGTGGAAACATTCTTTCAGCATCTACCCTGTCGAACCCCCTCAGAATCTTGAATATTTCAATGAGATCAACTCTTCTCCTTCTATACCAGAGGGTATAGGCCCAATGTACTCAATCTCGCCTAATAGGACAACCCTCTCATCCCAGGGGTCAATCAATCTTTACCTTTAAGCAAAAGCTGGAAAGAATAATCTTTCTTTGGACTGCTCCAAAGCATCCCAATTTTCAGCCCTTCGCCAGCTAACTGCTGGCTATACCTGGTTGTCAGCTCCACAGCTGACTGAGGATACAGCTTGAATCCTTCAGTTGTTGCTAGCTCCATTTTCAGCGATGTTCGATCAAATGACATATTTCTTGGAGTGTAATTTGTAACTATAAATATAAATCTAAGCTTTGCTTTGGCATTTGGATTACAACTTTAAACTCCTTTTATCTTTTGTGTAAGTTAAAAATTGCACTTTGATTTCTCATAATTCCAGTATCACAGCTGGTTCTGAGGTCCTCATTTGTGTTAACCTATCTTATGATGTAATTAATGCAACATTGCCAAGGAATGATTAGCAGTAGATTAAACCCTCCATTGTATATATTGTCTCAAATAAGTACATGTAAAGTTAATTAACCTATAAAATAATGGTGCTGGGGTGCAATGCAGTACTTTCTCTCTGGTTGCTAAAATTAATACTATTTGCATTTATATAGCGTATTATTTCTGTGTTTGAATCTCTCCAGTCAGGTGTCCGTCCCTGCCACAGCACTGAAACGGCCCAACCAATGATTGAGACTGACCAGGTGCATTCTTTGACATGGTCAACCACACCATCCTCTTCAACATCTCCTATTGTCGGCTAAGCGGCCTGGCTTTGCTTAGTTCCACTCTTGCCTATTGGATTGTAGCCAGAACATCTGCAACAATGGCTTCTCTTCCTGCCCTTGCACCAATACTTCTGGGGTCCCCACAAAGATCTCTCATTGGTACCCTCCTCTTCCTCATCTGCATGCTGCCACTTGGTGACATCATCCATAGATGTGGGGTCAGCTTCCACATATGTGCTGAAGACATCCAGATCTATCTCTTCACCACCTCTTGACCCCTCCACTGTCTCTGTTGACATCTAGTCTTGGATGAGCTCCAATTTCCTTCAGTTAAACATTTGGAAGATCAAAGTCAATTGTTTTTGGACCCTGCCAATAAACTCCATATCCTTGTCACTAATTCCACCATGCTCTCTGGCAACTGTCTTGGGCTGAACCAAACTTTTTGCATCTCACTGCCGTGTTCAGTCATGAGCTAAATTTCTAATCATAGCTCTGTGACATTACTTTCCCTCGCCCCTGCCTCGCCCTGCTTCTGAAGCACCTTTGTCACTTCCAGACTTGACCATTCCACTGCTCCCCTGGCTGACCTCCCATCTTCCACCCTCTGTAAACTATAGCTCATCCAAAGCTCTGCTGCCTGTATCCTATCCCACATCAAGTCCCGCTCGCCCATCACTCCTGTCCTTGCTACCCGACATTGGCTCCCAGTCTCCCAACACCTTGGACTTAAAATTCTCATCCTCATGTTTAAATCCCTTCATGGCCTTGTCCCCTCCCTATTTTAGTAACTTTCTTCTACCCTAAACCCCGCGTGAACTATTTTTTTCCTCTGACTCTGGCCTTTTGTGCAATCCCATCCCTCCCTTCACCCACCATTTGAAGGCTGTGCCTTCAGCCTTGTAGGTCCCATGTTCTGGAATCCCTTCCCTAAACCCCTCCACCATCCTCTCCTCCTTTAAGGTCCCCCTTAAAACCCACCTCTTTGACCAAGCATTTGGCCGCCCATCTTAATGTTGCCTCCTTTGTCTCTGTCCATTTTTATCTCATTATACCTCTGTGACGAGCCTAACAATGTTTTTCTATTTTACAGGTGCTGTATAACGCAAGTTAATTTCAATTGCATAGCAGTGTAGAGCTTTATGGTTTAAATTGCTGTGTTCTATTGGTCATTTTCATCCCCTGAGTCACATTTGTTAATTTTCATAATGTTTATAGGTCTCCCTAACTTGCAGACCCATCAGCAGGTTGAAGTTTAAATAAAAATGTGGAAGTAATTCCATACTCAAATGTGATTTTTGAACAGATTTTCTTCTCTCGGGGAAGATGAAATGGTCCAGTGTATAACTGTCACTTGTGCTATGATTGCTGTTTCATGCTTGAGTCACCAGGAGGTGCATTGGAGTGTTGTAGGAAGCGGAGTTGTACTGATTTTGTGCTATGGCTCTACAAGACTCGACACCCTCGCCTTTGGGAAACCAGTGCAAATGCTAGTTGAGACTGAAATCGATCTGTGGTCCCCTATTTGGAAGTGCCAGCATTAAACTCCCTGAGGTGTCTGATGGTTGAATAGCTTTAGAATTATGCATTACCTGACAAATTTCTGCAGTGCTGCTAGCCAGTGGGACAGTTCACACCTTTTTGGGAGCGAAATTGTCCCCGCCCGTTTTGGGGCGCATAATTTGAATTATATGAAAGTTTAGCGCCAGGGCGGTATGTGCTACACCTGGCACAGAATTGGTCTCTTGAAGGTTAAAAAAAATGTGTGGGGCAGTAACTGGGCATTTGCGGGGCGATCGTGGGGCGTTCGCGGGGTGCGACTCTCAGTGCTGCACCGAGCACATTAGTGTGGAGCTGATAACAGCGCGGCGCTGATGTGCTGCATCACTTTAACGCATCACAACGTTCCTCCCCTTTTAAAGAGGAGGGCCACTGCGAACTCTGCAGCCGCTTTAGTGGTGTCTCTCGGCCACCAGGAGGGTGTTGGCTGGGCCATCCAAGAGGGGGTGCCAGGCTGCATGTTAGCGGCTGCCATAAAAGTTGGCCGACAGAAAAAAGATGGTGGCCACAGCACTAACCACCTCCCCTTTAAAGGTGCTCAGGGCACCCCAGCCACCATGGCTTCTCGCCCCGAGAAGCTGTCGGTGGCATTGCCCCTCGCGTCCCCTGAGGCAATTTGCCCAGCGGGTGCAAAGGAGTCGATGCTGAGTGATAAGGGGTTGGCATGCTAGGCGCGGGGCACGGCGCAAGCCACTTGTCGCGCTCCGAGCCCCGGGGACAATTCCGGGGCTGAGTGCTCTAGCCGCCACGCTCGTGCTTTAGTGCATCTGCGACCCATTATTGCCTCCCGGACACTCTAACGGGCCTTTTGCAGAGGGCTCATTTCTGCCCCTTTGTCTAAGTAAGTACAGGAGAAAATATTGGCACTCTGCTGAAAGTTGCAGCAGGTTTGCACTTTGCTGCTTTGTTTCTGATCCAATTTGGGACTTTACATTGGGATTGAGAATGGAAATTTTCTGAGATGTCGAGGCAAGGTTTATTTAGCTGAAGCATATCTGGTAAATATTGGTTTAAATTGACAAAATTTGTAATGCAGTACATTAAATCAACTGAAATCGTACTTCATCCTTCCCCTCCTAAATAAATAAAAAAACTCGTATTCAGCATAGCAAATGTCAAGACTTTCATTTGTTGTTTGCACCACTTGTGTGTCGTTTTCCCATTTAAAAAAAAAATGCTGACACAGTTTAGATGAAGCTTTACATTGTAATGGTGATTCTACTGGGTATTGTTGGATGCTCATGTAAAGAGCCTCTGGATAAAACTAAAAATGTATTTGTATTTTGAAACAATTGAGATTTGAAGGTGCACTGCAAGTAATTTATTTAGTGGAGAAAAGATTTTCCTGTGGATTAATATAACTCCCAAGTTGAGAGAGTGGCAAAGGGGCTGGTAAGTTAACTTGAACAGTTTCAGTGTAAAAATGGTTGATTACACAAAATACTTTCAAAATTCTGCATTTCCATAAGGAATTTTGATTCTTCCCCCAGAGAGTCAGGATAAATGGGTCATTTCTGATTGGCAAATGGTAACTAGTGCAACAGGGATCGGTGCTGGGGCCTCAACTATTTACAGTCAATATTAATGACTTGGATGAAGGGACCGAGTGTAATGTAGTCAAGTTTGCTGATGCTACAAAGATGGGTGGGAAAGCAAGTTGTGAGGAGGACAAAAATAATCTGCAAAGGGATATAGACAGGCGAAGCGAGTGGGCAAACAATCGGCAGATGGAGTATCATGTGGGAAAGTGCGAGGTTATCCACTTTGGCAAGAAAAATAAAAAAGCAAATTATTATTTAAATGGAGAGATTACAAAATGCTGCAGTACTGAGAGACCTGGGGGTCCTTGTGCATGAAACACAAAAAGTCAGTATGCAGGTACAGCAAGTAATCAGGAAGGCAGATGGAATGTTGGCCTTTATTGCAAGAGGGATGGAGTATAAAAGCAGGGAAGTCCTGCTACAACAGTGCAAGGTATTGGTGAGACCACACCTGGAGTACTGCGTACAGTTTTAATCTCATTTAAGGAGGGATCTACTTGCATTGGAGGCAGTTTAGAGCAAGTTCACTAGGTTGATTCCTGAGATGAAGAGGTTGACTTATGAAGAAAGATTGAGCAGGTTGGCCCTATGCTCATTGGAGTTTAGAAGAATGAGAGGTGTTCTTATTGAAACATATAAGATGAGGGGGCTCGGCAAGGTAGATACAGGGAGGATCTCGTGGGGTAATCTAGAACGAGGGTGCATAGTTTAAGAATAAGGGGTCACCCATTTAGAACTGAGATGAGGAGAAATTTTTTCTGAGTGTCGCAAATCTGTGGAATTCTCGGCCCCAGAGCACTGTGGAGGCTGAGTTTTGAATATATTTAAGGTGGAGATAGACAGATTTTTGAATGATAAGGGAGTGAAGAATTAATGAGGAGCAGGCAGGGAAGTGGAGCTGAGCCCATGATCAGATCAGCCATGATCTTATTGAATGGCAGAGCAGGCTCGAGGGGCCAACTGGCCTACTGCTCATATTTTTTATGTTCTTATGCATTTGTTCCCTCTGTTGAAGGAGTTGACTAGCTGGGCTGTAGCCCTCTGGTACCCCATTCAACTGCCCATGTGTCAGCTGTGGCTCAGTGAGTAACACTCTTGCTTCTGAGTCAGAAGGTTGTGGGTTCAAGTCCCACTCCAGGAACTTGAGCACATAAATCTAGGCTGACACTCTAGTGCAGTGCTGAACTGTTGGAGGTACCATCTTTCGAATGAAGCATTAAACCAAGGCCCCGTCTGCTTTCTCAAATGAGTGTAAAAGATCCCTTGGCACTATTTCAAAGAAGAGCAAGGGGAGTTATCCCTGGTGTCCTGGCCAATATTTGTCCCTTAAGCAATATAACAAAAAATACCAGATTATCTGGTCATTATCACATTGCTGTCATCATAGGTAGTCCCTCGAAATCGAGGAAGATTTGCTTCCACTCTCAAAGTGAGTTCTTAGGTGATTGAACAGTTCAATACGGGAATTACAGTCTCTGTCACAGGTGGGACAGACAGTGGTTGAAGGAAAGCGTGGGTGGTACTGGTTTGCCGCACGTTCCTTTCGCTGCCAGTGCTTGGTTTCTGCATGCGCTCAGCGATGAGACTCGAGGTGCTCAGCTGTATGTGGGAGCTTGCTGTGCGCAAATTGGCTGCCGCGTTTTCCACATTACAACAGTGACTATATTCCAAAAGTATTGGCTGTAAAACTCTTTTTGAGACTTCTGGTGGTCGTGCCGCATACACACTCACACGCACTTACTTTTCAACAGGGATTATTTTGGATAATAGTCAAATCCAGGAAGCCAGGATGATATTTTCCTTTCGAAGATAGGGACACGGAGGCCAATTATAACTGCTTAGCTGCTGCTGCACGGCTGACACCAACTAACTTCTCTCACCGGAGATCAAAGCTCAGATTTTTCCGTCTGACTTAGCACAGTAGAATGTAATGCATTTACTCATGAAACCATTGCGGTTTTAACGAGCTGCATTTTATACTGCAAGTTTCACTTTATTTATTGTGAGACAGGAAGGTGTAAAGTTCAATTTCTGGTCCATCCCAAATCAGGTAGGTACAGTGGATAGGGAAATGATATTTGCATGAAACGTGCACAGAATTATTCAGTACTGGGCTGCATTGCAGATGTGTGAGTTTCCTAATTAGACCTCTTGCGAAGTGCACTGCCACAGGGAGAGAATGCGTTGGACTTGCCAGTTAAAAATACTTCTGTGGTATTGCATCTTGTTTTCAGCCCATACTTGGCATCTAATTTATCACTTGCTGCTAATGACAAATTTAAACGACAGTGGTAGTTTTTTTGTTTTACTGTCTGACCTTGAGATTAATTCAGATGAGATCTTTTGTGATCTGTACACTGGCTATACTTATGAATTAACTGTGATGTGCCCATCAATGGGCAATTACCTGCCTGTCGGCAAATGTATATCGAGAGTACGACAGTCATAAATATAATAAGATGCAACAGACATTTGACTATACAGAGAAGTGGATATATAGAATGTACCTGCAGAAAATAAGTTTTATTGTAGTGTCGATTAACACCTTTTGAAAAAGAGCAGAGTAAATGTCTCGTTAAGATTGGATTTAAGGATTAGCAGAGATAGAGACGGTCAGTTGCTAAGTGCTACAAAATAGTTCCTGAGCTGTTGGGACCAGGGGAGTCCTGTGCCAGGGAAGGCAAGCAATCAAGGATGTAGAATGGAAAGCTGATGGGAATCTAGAATTTTGCTCAAATTATCAGAGAAAATTTTGTAGAGTTCCCTCTTCAAATGTCTGTTGCATCTTCTTATATTAATGACTGTCGTACTCTCGATATACATTTGCCCATAGACAGGTAATTCCCCATTGATGGGCACATCACAGTTAATTCACAAGTATAGCCAGTGTATAGCGGGCAAAGCTGATGATGGAGCGGATTGTGTACGATTTGTCTTGATTGTTTTTCTTGTTTTGTGCATTATTTTAAATAGTGGAATACCTGTTGCAGCTTTCTACTCGCTACTCCGATAGGTTGAGTAAAAATTCTAATCTAAGCCTGGGGTTACTTCTTGTGCAGGGTCCCATACACCCATCACTCGGTTCCTTGCCAAGCTCAACAAGTTCCCTATCTGCAGCACATGAATTTCAAGATCCTTGTCCACGTTGTCAAATCCAGCCATGGGTCTCAGAACACCCTACTTAAGTGACCTGCTGTAGCCATCTGTCTCTGCTCATACTCTTTGATCTTCTGTCTCCATCGAGCTGTGACAACAACATACATTGATCGAGTGTCCCTCAAGGATGTCTTGGGGCATTTAATTGTGGAGAGGGGGAAGAGATGACAAAGCCCGATGGAAGGAAGAAGAGCACTTTCAGAGATGCTGAATTTCACACTCACTCACTCCCTCCCTCCCTCCCTCCAACTTTTTCAACTCCACCTTCAAACAGTTCTTCAGTCATTATGTCCTTGCTCTTTCATCACTCTCTTAAAACCATTTTGCCCAGATACTCCAGTCCATTCCTTCAAAAACCACTTAACGAGCTATTTTTTTGACTTCTTTTGGTCCAATCCCACACAAATCTTTCCTGTCTTCTGCTTGGTGTGTTTCCTTTCATCTTACCCCCCACCCCACCACCCAAATAAGTATTTTGAAACTTCCTTTGACATGAGGGATGCTACATTCATAGAATCATAGAAAAATTACGACACAGAAGGAGGCCATTCGGCCCATTGTGTTCGTGCCGGTCGAAAAAGAGCTACCTAGCCTAATCCCACCTTCCAGCACTAGGTACGCAGCCCTGTAGATTACGGCTCTTTAAGTGCAAATCCATGTACTTTTTAAATGTGATGACGGTTTCTGCCTCTGCCACCCTTTCAGGCAGTGAGTTGTAGACTCCCACTGCCCTCTGGGTGAAGAAAGGTTTCCTCATCTCCCTCTAAACCTTCTACCAACTACTTTAAATTTGTACCCCCTTAATGCTAGTTGTTTTGAATGTTTTAATTAAATTTAGGTGGTATTGGGAAAAAATATTGAGTATTGTTTAGTTGATAATGCACTTCAGAAAACTGCTATATATCTATTAAGAAAAATTGGGCCCCATGGATGTATTTTTCAAGCAAGTAACTGATAACAGTCTACCAATCTGTGTGTGCTTCGATTTTAAAAAAAAGTTTTCAATACTGTGCGATAAAATGTGATTGTTTTTTAAAATGTATTGAAATGGAACAGTTCACTAAAAGGCCTAGTAAAAGTGGTGTTGGAGATTTGTTATCCTCTCTCAGATGGTTTCCGCACAGGTTCTGGTGGTTGATCAGGAGAAATCCCTGAGGCAGTTCCTGACGTGGGTACATGAGAAGCATGTTCCCCAGAAATGATTTCAAAGGTAAATTGGATATATACAAAAAGGATATAGAGGCACTGGAGACAGTGCAAACAAGATTTACACGGATGAGCGAACTGAGAGGTTGTAACTATCAGGAAATACTGAACAGGCCGGGGCTCTTTTCTCTAGAAAAGAGAAGGCTGAGGGGTGACCTGATGGAGGTCTTTAAGATTACGAAAGGGTTCGATAGCTTAGACGCAGAGACGATGTTCCCACTTGTGGGGGGGGAGACCAAAACTAGTGACCATAAGATAATCACTAATAAATCCAGTGCAAAATTCAGGAGAAACGTCTTTACCCAGAGTGGTAAGAATGTGGAACTTGTTACCACATGGCAGTAGTTGAGGCGGTTCGCATAGATGTATTTAAGGGGAAGCTAGATAAGAATATTATGGAGAAAGGGGTAGAAGGGTAAGGTGGGAGGAGGCTCATGTGGAGCATAAACACCGGTATAGATTATTGGGCTGAATGGCCTGTTTCTGTGCTGTGCATCCTATGTAATGCTGTGTGATATGGAAGGCTAAAGATATTTTAGTTTAAAATGAGGTTAGGCGTTTGTGAAGTGATGGTTAACTCCATATTATTATACGGATCTGAGTGCTGGAACATCAGAAAACTTGACGAGCAAAAGATACTAACAGCAGAGATGAGTTGGTTGAGAGGAACACTAGGAATATCCAGGATGCAAAGAATCAAGAATGATATAACAAGAACATGGCATGGACAAGAAACCACACTTTATACAGAAGATACAAGAAAGCTGACTGCAATGGTTTTGACACGTTTCAAGAGTGGAAACCGCTCGAATGCATTTCATGGCCTTGCATACAGAGGTACATGGAGCAGGAAGTCGATGTAGACCAAGGAAGCACTGGTTAGACAGTGACGTCACAAAGGGATACAGATGACTGAAGCGGCCAGGCGAGTTCAGAACCAACAGCAGTGGTAACAACCAGCAGTAATGTTCGTAATGAAGATTGTTGAGGACTGAGGTGCCTGAGGGAAGTGTTCTGAATGTGTAGAAGACTGCTTAATGCAAGAGAGGACTGGCTGTCTCATTGATCTGGAAGATGATTTGGATGGTCTATTGCTTCATTTGCTTAAACAGTTAAAGGACTTTCTTCCTGCTGTGGACATTTTAAATACATTCTTTGTTAAGTCACCTGTTTGAGGTAGGCGCAGTTTAAATAGATGCAACAAGTACATGCATTTATATTGCATCTTAAATGTACAAAAACATCCCAAGGTGCCTCAGAAGCTCAAGTATAAATGGATGCTGAGGCAAAAATTAGAAAGGGTGATCAAAAGCTTGGTCAGAGAGTTTTAAGGAGGGCCTTAAGGGAGGAAAGAGAAATGGGGTATTCAGTGCTTCCTACCATCAGCCATTTTGCTACATTTGGTCATTGGGATAAATTTGGTTAGACTTCTAATTGTTCCTGCTGTGATTATATTGTACTAAATGTTACATTTTCTAGCATTTCAACATGTAATGCGAATGGTGTCTGGTATCCTTTTGAGACATGGTGGTGTAATGTAGGTTTAGGAATAGAGTCCTTACCACCGGATTAGTGACACTACCAACATTTTATATGACAATGATCACATGGAAACTGAATTGCAAATGGGCAAGTGAGCATTCTGTGGACATGGCAACAATCAGGTAGCAGTATGGGAAAGCAGTGGCTTGCAAGAGAAGATGGTCAATTTGATATGGATGGATTCATGACATGGGCTCCAGTTGCTCGGATAGTAACCATCTGGAGGGGCGCTAGTGACTGCCAGGAGCTCACATCAGCACAGATTTGCAACTTTGTGGCAAAATGTAGATTTGTCTTGTCTTGCTAATGTAAGTGAGGTATCAGACAAACTCGGTCCTTGATTAACTTGTACCTGTTTGAAGCAGCCTTCCATTGAATTCACTCTTGTAATTTATACATTTTTATATAATAATTTGTCTTGATTTGCGTAAAATGGTCCCTAATGTTTTAATTATTCTGTGAACTGAATATTTAGCCCAGTGCATACATACCAACTTAAGTGTATTAACAGGTTAAAAATGTGAATTATCTTTTGGAGCTCTGTTGGACTAGCTGGAATAATTGTGTGACTGAAGACTACCTTATTGTATATAGAGTGCCTTCCTTGTAGGTACTCTCAATTGTCAATCCCCCAAATTTTCCACATTACTATTCAGTCTCCATTAATGCTAATTTTAAAAATTTGTCTCTGACCCTGTCCATTTAGAGAGAGTCTTCACCGCTGAGTGAATATATTTAATCATTCCCACAATTTAAGCAATAGGAACTGCCCAAGAGGACTATAATCGTCAAGTACTGAGTAATGAGTCTGATTGTGTCTTCAGTCCCATTTTCTGTGCAGTACAACTTCCATTATCTCACATTGGTGGATAATGAAAGTGGGCAGATTGACAAGAGTGCCCAAACTTTCACCACCTTCGTATGGTACAAGGAATACATTAGGCATGGAAATGAACACCCTGCAATACAATTAATGTGCATCTACTTTAATATTCATATCAGACAGGAAGTGATTGGTATTGGGCTGTACAATGTTCCAGATTGGAATGATCAGAATGACGGTTTTACTTATTTATTTCTTGACATGTAGTGCACAACAAAAACTCTTGCTGTTTAGTCCAGATTTTTTCAAATAAATTCTTCATTCGTATGTGAAAATTGGTTTCCTTTTGAAATTTGAGGAAATTAATCTGACAGAATTTTATTGATAGGGATTCTGTTGATACTAACAGAACGAATGAGTTCGAACGATGTTTTGTGAAATTTATCAATTGGCCAGATTGTCTTTATAATTACAATCTACGGCTGTTAATTCGCAGTTGTTTAATTTGAATTACTGGATATTTCAAATTCATATTGTGTTTGAGTTACTGTGTCATTTTAATGCAATTGCTTAATTTCAATTTTGGGGTTAATTGGAATTTTTTGTGTGAAATAACTGAATTACCAGGTAGATTGTGTAATGTTAAGCTATACTTCGCTTTCCAAATGTTCCACCAATCGGATTAACCTAGTAGAATGTATACTGACTGGGTATATTTTGGATAGCTCATCCTGTTCTTATTGTCAATAATTTTCCTTTCTCCAGACTGCCTGAACGCTATATGTGAAAATTCAAGTCTGGTTTATAGTAGATCTGCAAACTAATTGTTATATATATCAGGTACATAAATCTTTAAAAGGTTTATAATTTGGGGCTGAAAGCACAAAACCAGAGAGGTAATGCTAAATACGAATCATTGGTTAGGCTGCAGTTGGAATGCTGTGTCCTGTTTTGGGCTTTCTACTTTAGGGAGGATGGCGAGGGTACAAAAAGGTTTACTGAGGTGATACCAGGGATGGAAGGCTTTAGTTTTAAGGCGAGCCTAGAGAAATGAGTAGGCCCTTTTCACTTGAACAGCGGATGCTAATGGAGATCAGATGGAAGTATTCAGAATTGAGGGGTTTTGATGAGTTAAATTGAGGCAAAAGCTATTTCCGATGGTCATTAAGTTGGTAACTAAGGTCATCAGAAGATTGAAGGGTGAGGTCAGGAGGACTTTGTTATGCAGCTGGTTGTTGGGATGAGGGTTGCATTACTAGAACAGTGATGGAACAGTTAAGGGGATAAATTATAACAACTTGTATTTATATAGCGCCTTTAACGTAGTAAAACATCCGAAGGCTTTCACAGGAGCGTTATCAAACAAAATTTGACACCGAGCCACATGAGATATTAGGACAGATGACCAAAAGCTTTGTCAGAGTAGGTTTTAAGGAGCTTCTTAAGAGGAAAGAGAGGCGGATGAGCTGAGGTAGGTGCAGAGTCGTGCGATGTTATGGAGGTGGAAATAGGCGGTCTTAGTGATGGCGTGGATATGTGGTTGGAAGCTTAATTTGGGGTCAGATATGACACTAAGGTTGTGAACAGTCTGGTTCAGCCTCAGACAGTTGCGCCAGAGCGAGGGACAGAGTAGGTGACTAAGGAACGGAGTTTGTGGCAGAGACTGAAGACAATGGCTTTGGTCTTCCCCATATTTAGTTGGAGGAAATTTCTGCTTATTTAGTACTGGATGTCAGACAAACAATGTGACAGTTTAGTGACGGTGAAGTGATGAACGAGGAGGTGGTGAGGTGAAGCTGGGTATCGTCAGTGTACATGTGGAAATTGAAGCTGCATTTTTGGATGATGCTGAAAAAGAATGATTTAAATGGCAATGGGACAAAATGAATAGCTTTTTCAGAGTACTGGCGTCAATGTGAAACGCCAAATGGCCACCCCCTGTGTTATAAAGTTCTATGATTCTATATACTGATAGTTCAAAGTTAACTCCTACACTATTTCTGAAGGAGATTCACTGTAAATGGCAGTGCATTATCTGCCCTTCACTACAGGAATTAACAGTGACCTGACTCTGTTTTCTTCTCTCCTTAGTTTAAACACTTTTTGTTGGAAACTAGACTCCAGAATTTAGATGTTTTATGCTTTCAGGTTTCTAAATAAGTTGCAGGACAGTGACCTCAGAACTCCATTCTGCCCCATTTGCATTCGTATTCAGCAGACATTGGTTGCATAATAGAGACCCAGAGTGCAAACAAACAGAGGTCTATGTTCACTGTAACTAGCAGCCTTGATCCATTCTCTATCTGCCTGTGTAACCTTTACCTGCGGTGTGACCAACTCACTAAATGTGCTATTCACGACATCCTTAGCATCGCGGGTGCTCCAGGGTGAGCCCATGCGCAGCTCCAGTGCCGCAATGCGGTCTGTCAGGAGCAGCAGCTGCAGTTGGACACAATTCCTGCACACGTAGTCAAGGACACTGGAAGCGTCCCTGATTTCGCACATAGTACAGGAGGAGCATGACACGGATCTGGGCTCTCCTGCCATGACTTAACCCTTAAATTAACTTAATTTTGACAACAATGCCAAAGGTTACCTACTGATGTTCACTGGAACTAGCAGTCTTAACTTGATGGCACAGAACTTTGTTTCTCTATGATACCATCGGCTCCTTAAGCATCAGTTCTTTTACACTGCGGTGTGCAGCCAATGCAAGCAAACTTGTATGTCCATTGTCAGCTGCACTTCTTTTGTGTAAAAGCACCTGTCATCATCATCATAGGCAGTCCCTCGGAATCGAGGAGGACTTGCTTTCACACTTACCATGAGTTCTTAGGTGGTTGAACAGTCTAATACGAGAACCACAGACTCTGTCACAGGTGGGGCAGATGGTCATTGAGGGAAGGAGTGGGTGGGACTGGTTTGCCGCACGCTCCTTCCGCTGCCAGCGCTTGGTTTCTGCATGCTCTTGGCGATGAGACTTGAGGTGCTCAGCGCCCTCCCGGATGCACGTCCTCCACTTAGGGTGGTCGCTGGCCAGGGGCTCCTAGGTGTCAGTGGGGATGTCGCACTTTATTTGGGAGGCTTTGAAGGTGTCCTTGAAATGTTTCCTCTGCCCATCGTGAAGGAGTTCCGAGTAGAGCGCTTGCTTTGGGAGTCTTGTGTCAGTCATGCGAATAATGTGGCCTGCCCAGCGGAGCTGATCAAGTGTGGTCAGTGCTTCAATGCTGGGGATGTTGGCCTGGCCGAGGACGCTGATAGTGCGTCTGTCCTCCCAGGGGATTTGTAGGATCTTGCGGAGACATCGTTGGTGGTATGTCTCCAGCGACTTGAAGTGTCTGCTGCATATGGTCCATGTCTCTGAGCCATACAGGAGGGCAGGTATTACAGCCCTGTAGACCATGAGCTTGGTGGCAGAATTGAGGGCCTGGTTTTCGAGCACTCTTTTCCTCAGGCGGCCGAAGGCTGCACTGGAGGCGGTGTTGAAGCTTGTCGTCAATGCCTGCTTTTGTTGCTAAGAGGCTCCCGAGGTATGGGAAATGGTCCATGTTGTCCAAGGCCATGCCGTGGATCTTGATGACTGTGGGGGCAGTGCAGTGCAGTGAGGACAGGCTGGTGCAGGATCTTTGTCTTACGAATGTTTAGCGTAAGGCCCATGCTTTCATATGCTGCAGTAAAAACGTCGACTGTGTCCTGGAGTTCAGCCTCTGTATGTGCGCAGACGCAGGCGTCGTCCACGTACTGCAGCTCGACGACAGAGGTTGGGGTGGTCTTGGATCTTCTATACGGCTATGATAACAGTCACCCTGAATCTATGAGGGATATACTACAGGAATTTAACCAGCTAAAACTAGGCAGCTGCCTGTGCAGCTAGTCCCCATCTATTAGAGATTTGACCTGTACGGTTTTCTGGAGCCGAGCAGGAAGAATCTCAACCCCCAGTAACAAGTCTGCCCTTCCAGGTTCTATTTGTTCGCCAGGCTGGCAGATCAATCGGCACTGTGGACTTGTCTGCCCCATGCATCTGCTGCAGAAGATTGACTTGTTTCTGAACGTTATGTGGGAACCCCCAAAAGTATCAACCTTTTCTTTGTGCTAATGGCATTAACTTTTTTTTTAGTAGCTTTGGATGGAAAACATCAGCATAATTTAGTAATGGTTAACTGGCTGTTTGAGCTTAGTAAAATCAAGATTCTATCCCGTAATCTAGTAATTAGAGGTAATAAAATTGTTGGGGTGGGGTGGGGTGGTGGAAAGTCTAATTGACCCTGAAGTATTAATTTGTTTCACAAAGCACTAGCCAAGTGCAGCTGGTCAGGAGTATGAACATGAGTGCAATGTACTTGAATACTGATCAGAATTTTGAAAGTTAATTGCAAACCATATAATTATTAGATTTAATGGCCCGGATTTTGTTGTAAATCTGACAGCAACTTCTGGCGTCCGCACATGCGCAGTTACATACGGAAATCCAGAAGATGCTGTCAGAGATATCCTACTCCTCCACAGGGTGTGCTGTTGCAGTCCTCACCGATAGACTCGGCATTGAAGTAAGTATTTACAGGAATGTGATTTTTTCTTAAAGGCGTAGTAAGTGATAATTACCGCTGCACAACCTCGCTGGCCCTGAATTATTTTTTTTACGTTTGGAGTCCCATTCCCCCAGAAGAAAATGAATGTAGCAGATTTAAAAATATATATTCTGTTTTTCTCTCATCTCTATCCCTTAATCCCATCTGTATGTCCCAATGTTTATTTTGTTTCCTGTACATGATTTAAATGAAATTTATATATATTTTTTTAACTTCCTGCTTTGCAGTCTGCATGTTCCATGAGGATGCTTCAATCTGCTTGGTTGATGGGCCTCGCTGTTGCTTTTAACTGCTCACAAATGCCACAGATCCCCTGTAGAGGGCGCTGCACTGGATCAGACTCCCGATTAGTGGGAATCCCTGCTGACAAGTCCGCAAAACGTCTCTGGGTAACTATGTAAGGTGAACGGCGAAATCAGTTGCTGCACCGCTGTTGGCAAAATCCAGGCCAATATGACATTCACTGACCAGATGGGGAAACTTCAGCTGCGAAGTATAGCCCTGCTGTTGTGTCGCTCATCATAAAGTTGCAAAGCTTTTTAATTGCAAAGCTGTACAGTCCTATAATTCCACTTTACAACTTTCAACATTGCAGATGTTCGAGAGGAAACCGACTTATTTACTAGTAAATTACCTGTAGCGCTGCCCACTGTCGTGGAGTCTTTTAAAAGCGTTGATACCCGTGTGTGGGGTGGGGGGAACGAGAAGAGTGAGCACCAGAGAAGGTCGAGCCTGGCAGCGGACATTGAGTGGTGGGTGGGCACAAGAGCTGGAAAGGAGCTTTAGCAAAAGAAGGAAGCCTGGGCTCAGGATAGTGAGCAATATAATCAGTGTGGGGGAGGTGATCAGGATCCCATGCATCCAGGTTAGTGGCAGCCAACACCAGGTGGAGTAAGGGGCCAGGGATCATCTGAAAGGGACAAAAGATGGTACCTAATTATTAACATTTCCCAAAAGAAAGCGCAGCATGATTTTAACTTCTTTTAGAATGATTGAAGGGTGGACATAGTGGCATCTTGTGATAGACCAGCGCATGTGAATTGAAGTGAACTGTCGAACTAAGTTTAATTGAAACAATAATCTTCACACGATTCAACTGTCACCTTGCACAATGAATGCTGAGTCAGTTGAAGTATTTGAATGAAACAGTGCTTGGGTTATTGATTCGGCAGGGAGTAAAGGAATATAGACGGTGCCAAAGCTGGCAGAAAATGAAACTGATCCATGTAGAAGTCCTGAAAGCACATTAAATGCTGTGGTTCTTTGCATTCTCTTGTACTTAACTGTTGTCGATTAGAATTCCAAAACTAAGAATAAACTTGACTGTGGGATTAATCCACATTGCTAAATTCTGATAATTAATGAAACCACATTTTAAAAACCAGCACAGGAACTCCATCAAAAACCTTTATAGATGTTTTGGCATTGACTGTTTCGTGAAGTGAATAGATATTGTGAGCATAGAAGAGCATCAAATAGCTAATAACTGTGCAAGTTGAAGCCACATAAATATGGCAGTAAAAGTAAAGACATTGATTCAAGGTTTGAAACTTTCAAATGTTTGAATTTGCCGTATAATTCTTTCTTTTTCCCTTCCTACAAAGAAAAGGCTCAAGATCAAAACTCGAGTGGTAAAAAGGCACTATCATTTTTGATATGCGTGGTGGAGCAGTTACCCACTGTGCCATATTGTTTGTCTGCTGAACGCTAACGTTTTAATAAGGGATCCATTAAATGTCAGAATTTGACAATTTTGACACTCATCAGCTTGTTTGTCTTTACTTCAAAGGCTTGTTTGTGTGTTCCTCCCTTCAGGTACATCTAAATGATGGCCGTGCCAAACTTAATAAAAATGGTACCAAGTTGGTATATAAGTGGCAGAGAATGAGATTAGTAGTTTTAGGAAGCACCGAAGCAATGTCAGAGATTGCATGTAAAGAATTTTACAGTAAAGTTACTCAGCTGTGCTATTTATTTTAATTTGCAGATGTAGATGGGCTGCAACATTTGTGAATACAGAGTATATGGCTTTGTTTTGCCACTTGAATATATTTGGGTTCCGTGAGTTGCTCCAAGATGGACCATGACACACACACGCTTCTTCCTTCAGTGTTTCTCAAAGGCTTTTGCAGCTATTGTAGAAATCTCAATAACATTGGCGCTCGAAATGTCTGCAGTTTCCTATATTTCAGTATCTGTACAAGAGTGTCAGTTTAAAATAGTTAATGGTGTTATTTCAGAACAGCATGCCATCTGATATCCCATTGGGCACAATTTTGCTTAGTAACAATCATATGGCAGCTGGAAAAAAAGAGAGCCAAAACTCTTACAAGAGCATAGTTAAGTAGAGAGTGTTAAATTGCTTGGAACATTGTTGAAACAATTAGTGACTTAAGTAAGATTAACTACAATTTCTATACTTCAGTATACTGCAAAAAGAAAGACCGTGCTGTTCACTTTCTGGGACCAGTGCTTCTTTTAATGACTGCTGTTGATTTATGTTTGCACAAGCTGCAATCAATGTTTTGTTCTGAAGAGTGTTTGGAATTCTGCATTTCTTGTGGTGTTCGATGCGGGTTTTGGGAATGAATGTGTTGCTCCTCTTGGTCTTCCTAGTGTTGGTGCACTAATAGTTTTAAAAGCCGTACAGATTCATTTTGTAGGTTTTTAGATTTAAGCAGGCAGGTGCTTAAATGATTCTATTGGAGAACAAAATAAAAACAAGGTTTTTGATGAGGTTTTATAGAGGCTGACTGACTTGCTGTGCATTTGGAACATTTTATGCTTTTATTTGAGATTTAAAGCATTTGTCATTTTTTTGTTACTGTCGAACAAAATACATGAAGGAGAAATAAAACTACAGAGATATGGGGAAAGAGCAGGCGAGTGAGAAAAAGCAAACTCGATGGGCGCAGGCTTGATGAGCCGAATGGCCGCCTCCTGTGCTGTACTATTCTATGAAATTGATTTCAGTACCATGCTTGGAGCTTGACTGTCGTGGCCCAGCATACAGAGAATATTCGGTAGTAAGACTTGTTAAGGTTCTGACACTGCGTGGTGCGATAGGCAGCCGGACACGAGTGTCCCTCTGATTAGGTTCTCCGCTGAGCTCGCCAGTCTCGGCTAGAGCAGCAATAAGGGCTGTGACCAGTTGGCTTCAGTTTCTTTGGGTGCGGTGAAAAAAAAATCCTCTTCCTGATATCATGACTGCCATCACTCCCCTTGCTGGAACATGCAGGATTGAGCCAGGCTGTTTTTTTCCTCCCTCCCAATACCAAAAAAACAATTGAACCAACTTACTAATCCTTCTTGTAAAGGCTACCCTATGAAGAATGACCACTTTGGGCAGCAGTACCAGAGAGCTACAGCAATCTGTAGAATCATATTCCAGTATTAGCCATTGTCTTCAGATGAATTGTGAAGGAGAGAAAAGGTTCCTTCTCCCAACCATCCTGATTAGGAGGAATTGCATTGCTTTTTGGTTGGAGTATTAAGAGAGTTAAAAACTGTGGCTCAAGTTTTCCTGGGAACCTGCGTCTTTGTAATAGAGAAAGATAAGGGTAGTGCGATTGATGTGCATATGAACTTTTCACAAGGCATTTGACAAAGTACCACCTAATAGACTTGTTAGTAAAATGAAAACACGGGATTAAAGGGATAATGGCAGATGAATACGAAATTGGTTAAGGGACAGAAAGCAGAGAGTATTGTTGAACAGTTGGTTTTCAGACTGGGGGGGAAAGTTTGGGGCCCAAGTTTCGGGCCGTGTCCAGAACGGCGCAGCCCCGACCTGGACGCCCGTTTTTCACGCCATAAAGTGCGCCTAAAAAAAAAACTCTCCTATTCTCCGGCTCCCTGCAGGTCCTCTGGAGCTGGGCGCGGCACAACATGAGCTGTAGGGGGCGGAGCCAGGTCCCTGCGCTGAAAACAGTGCCGGACCTCTGCACATGCGCGCTACAGTGGGGCGTGCATGTGCAGTAGCTCCAGGTGCCCAAAACTGTGGGAGGGGCCCGAAGCACGCAGCCCCTAGCCCTGGCCGAATGGGATTATGTGGATAAGGCTCACCTCCCACGCTCAGCTGCTGCTTCCTCCCGACCCGACCCGACTTGACTCCCGCTCCCCCCCGGACCGGACCTGCCCCCCTCCCCCCCCGGCCCGACCCGACCTTCCCCTCCCTCCTTCTCCTCCTCCTCCCTCCTTCTCCTTCCCCCCCCCTTCCTCCTCACCCCCCCTCCTCCTCCTCCCCCCTTTCGCCTTCTCCCCCCTCCTTCTCCTCCCCTCTCTCCTTCTCCTCCTCCCCCTTTCTTCTCCTCCTCTCCCCCTTCCTTCTCCTCCTCCCCCCCTTCCTTTTCCTCCTCCCTCCCTTCCTTCTCCTCCTCCCCCCCTTCCTTCTCCTCCTCCCCCCCTTCCTTCTCCTCCTCCCCCCCCTTCCTTCACCTCCTCCCCCCTTCCTTCACCTCCTCCCCCCCTTCCTTCTCCTCCTCCCCCCCTTCCTTCTCCTCCTCCCCCCCTTCCTTCTCCTCCTCCCCCCCCTTCCTTCTCCTCCTCCCCC